>NC_064862.1:52232884-52242884 GCF_024139225.1 Suncus etruscus | reverse complement strand
TGCTCCAGCCTAAGAGAGAGGCAATTTTAGACAGTGTTATCATCTAAATACTTCTATTAATTTGGCTGCCTGGTAGTTTTAATCTGGAAGAACTCTATAGAAGGATAAATACTTTTAAGAGGAGATCTATGAATCTGAGAGCCTGACTAGCATAAATAGGTTTTGATAATCAAGGGTGTGTGACAGAATCCCTATGAGGTACCCATGCACCTACACATTATGAGAGTTTAATTTGATTTGGACATTTAATTCCAGAGAAGGTTGGGCTGGTTGGCAAGGAGCATAGGGGAGTGGAAGGAAGATCACAGCATGCACAGGATATGGGTAACAGACCACTGAGAGTGCCCAGAGAGGGAACCCTTTACCATTTTAAGAATTAGGTTTTGGGGCCGGGTGGTGGCGCTAAAGGTAAGGTGCCTGCCTGCCTTGCCTGCGCTAGCCTTGGATGAACCGCGGTTCGATCCCCCGGTGTCCCATATGGTCCCCCAAGCCAGGAGCAACTTCTGAGCACATAGCCAGGAGTAACCCCTGAGCATTACCGGGTGTGGCCCAAAAACCAAGAAAAAAAAAAAAAAGAATTAGGTTTTATAGCCTTGTCAGAAAATGTGCTTAAGATGTATCATAAATAATTCTGTGTAAATGAACTTCAGTCACAATAAAAAATAAAAAAAGTAAAAGATTTCTAGATGTGGGACTGGAGCAATAGTATAGTGGAAAGGCATTTACCTTGTATTCAGCCAACCCGGATTTCACCCTCACCATCCCATATAGTCCTCCAAGAACCACCAGGACTGACTCCTGAGGGAAGAGCCAGGAATAACCCCTGATCACCACTCAATGTGACCCACAAACAAACAAACAAACAAACAAACAAAAGGTTTTTGAACATCTGGAATGAGAGGCATGGGGTCATAGGAGCATGTGCTGCGTTTCTATGTACATTTGGAAGGTGCGGTTTGTTTGAGAACAAACTCAATATCTGAGTCACTTCAGTAGAGACAGGATTCCTGACTCCAGAGGTCTGGTAAATAGCAAAGGCTGTAGGAGGTCACAAGGCAATTCAACACAGAAAAGAACCATATTCAAGTTTGCGTGAACCATTAAGATCTGAGGATTGTGGAAAAGGATAATTCTATTTGAACAAGAACTGCCTTTGCAACTCAGGTTTAACAGGTCTCTTGAACTTGGCACCAAAAAAAACTCAAGAAACTGAATTTTCTTTGTTAAAAAGAATGGTCCAGGGCAGGAGTAATAGCACAATAGTAGGGCATTTGCAAGCTGTCAATCCAGAATGGACCAGGGTTCCATCCCTGGCATCCCATATGGTCCCTGAGCCTGCCACGAGCAATTTCTGAGTTCCGTGCCAGGAATAACCCCTGAGCACTACTGGGTATGCCCCCCCCCCCAAAAAAAAAGGATGATCCATTACAAGTATCATTAAACTCTAAAATAAGTCCAGGACCTGAGACTCCAGACATAGAACTATTTTTTTTTGGGGGGGGGATGGTGGGGGTTGGGCCACACCCGGCAGAGCTCAGGGGTTACTCCTGGCTCTGAGCTCAGAAATTGCCCCTGGCAGGCTCAGGGGACCATATGGAATGCTGGGAGCCTAACCGAGGTCTACCCCGGTCGACCACATGCAAGGCAAATGCTCTACTGCTGTGGCTATCGCTCAGGCCCAAACACAGAACATTCATAAGAGGGGTGGGTGGGTGAGGGGCTGGAGCAATGGCACAGCGGTAGGGCATTTGCAAGCTGCCAATCCAGGAGGACCCAGGTTTGATTCTCGGCATCCCATATGGTCTCCCAAGGTTACAAGGAGAGATTTCTGAATAGAGCCAAGAATAAAATTTAAAAGAGAGAGGGAGGGTGGGGGAGCTCAAAGGGGCATGTCTGTGATTGTAGCCCACTACTGCAGGATCCCACAGTCAGGTCAAATCTGGGAAGCAGAAGGGTTCCTTTAGTTATCAAAAAGTTTAGGTATTTTAGTGTATGGCATGTCAGTATGATTGTGACCCAACACTAAGTATGCAAAGGACTGGTGTAAGGTTGAATAGAATTGGGGAGTATTTGGGGAAAGAAAAGAATAAGGAAGAAAGAAAAGTATGTATGTGTGTGTGTGTGTGTGTGTGTGTGAGAGAGAGAGAGAGAGAGAGAGAGAGAGAGAGAGAGAGAGAGAGAGAGAGAGAGAGAGAGAGAGAGAGAGAGAGAGAAGAAAAAAAGTCTGACCCAGAGGTTGGCAGGGGAAAGGGCAGGAAGAAAACTCTGGGGACATTGGTAGTGGGAAATGTGCCCTGGTGCATTGGACTTTGTATGACTGAAACTCAATCATGAACAGCTTTGGAACTGTGGATCTCACAGTAATTCAATAAAAGAATTTTTTATTAAAAAAACAAAAATACTAAGTAGGAGAGGGCTAGAGAAGTGACTTATCTATAAGAGCACATGACTTACTTATCTGAGGCCTTGGATTCTCTCGATAGTATCACAAAAACACCACCAAAATGGAGTTGAGTCCTCCTTAGCAACACTTGCCAAAAATATTTATGATTTTCTGAAGCTGGCAAAAAGGTCAAAGAGATCACAGAACCTTGAAGCCTGAGGAACAGCTATAGTGCTGGCAAAATGACTATACGTCATTGGTACAGAGAAATGAACCAAAATTCAGGCACCTCAAAAACCAACGGGGCCTGAAGTTAAGAGACTAGATCCAGGCTGCGGGTTGTGCAAAACCCTTTACCCATTGCTTCCTTTATATGCTTCCCCTTGATCTTTAGGAATCACTGATCTCACCGAAACAGTAATTCCTCTCAGAGAACCTTGCAATCCAGTCTCACATCTCCAAGCCAACCCCTTTCATGTTTTCTTGTCCTTGGAAATAAACTTGATGCATCACCTACTCATTCTATTCTGGAATGCTGAGGCACATAGTTCAAGAAGTTGAGTCATATCTACGAGCTGACTTTATGCCACATTTTACTAGGGAAACCTGTTTAAGTTTTCTCTGCCAGAAAATGTTCTCTTCTTAGAGTTAAAAGAAAGATGAACCTATTTTAGGGCTTGGCACCCAAAACAATTTAGTAGGCATCTTCGTTTCAGTGACCATGTTTTTAAAACTAGAAGAAAAAAAAATTCAGGTTAGTAAAAGACAGTTTCTAGAAGGCTAGTTGCACCTTAAACCTTCCTAGGGGAGGGACTGGAGTGATAGCACAGCGAGGTGAGCATTTGCCTTGCATGTGACTTTTCTGAATTCCATTCCCAGCATCCCATATAGTTCCTTGAGCACTGCTAGGAGTGATTTCTGGATGGAGGGCCAGGAGTAACCACTAAGCATATACACATTTCTGGGCGTGAAAACAAAAAAAAGCAGAAAACCAAAGCAAAATTCCAAAACTTTTTTTTTTTTAAAGGGAACATGTTTTCTTTTTTCTTTTTCTTTTTTTCTTTTTGGGTCACACCTGGCAGTGCTCAGGGGTTACTCCTGGCTTTGCTCAGAAATCGCCCCTGGAAGGCACGAGGGACCATATAAAATGCCGGGAACCACCATCCTTCTGGATGTAAGGCAAACGCCCTACCTCCAGGCTATCTCTCTGGCCCCGGGAACATGTTTTCTTCTCTAGAAATCAGTATCTTAATTGTACATGTGTATGTTTTATGCAACTATACATAACAATATCTGTAATCTTATAGATTTTATCTCTATACCTTTTATTTTATTTTTTGTTTTGGGGCCACACCCGGCAGCACTCAGGGGTTACTCCTGGCTCTGTGCTCAGAAATTACCCCTGGCAGGCTCGGGGAACCATATGGGATACCGGGATTTGAACCACTGACCTTCTGCATGCAAGGCAAACACTTTACCTCCATGCTATCTCTCCAGCCCAATCTCTATACCTTTTAAAGGAACAATTTATATTATGGTGATATTATTTTTCAGCTTTACACTGTTTGTCCTTTATTTTTCTACACATATTTTATTCACTATTACTCCAGTCTAGAGAGATGTATCATTATATTTTTTAGGTCATGGGAGAATGAACATAGGACTTATAGATACAAGACAAAAAAATACTTCACTTCTGAGTGTGGTGTGAAGAAAGCCTCAGGCTCAAAAACCAGGGTCTGAACTCAAAAGTAATCTACACAGTAAAAGGAGGCAAGTATAGGTTCAGGAAATCCAACACTCAAGCCAGGAATCCCAACACACAAGCCGCCTAAAAAGGAAGGCAGCTTAGTGGAGGAAGACTGGAGAATGAATGCTCTGCCTTCCTGAAACCTGGGCTTTTTATTAGCAAGATCTAGACCACATCCCTAGCGTGGAGAATAAATACTGAGTAGGGTAGGACCCAGTAATCCAACAGCCTGTTATTACTACTTTAAAAAAAAAAAAAAAGTGTATGGTCCCCCGAGCCTGCCAGGAGAGATTCCTGAGCGTAGAGTCAGGAGTAACCCATGAGCGCTACCAGGTGTGACTCAAAATACCCCCCCCCAAAAGTGTAGATGGCATGGTTGAATAATATTATTTTTTTATTTGGGCCACCCCTGCAAACACTCAGGGGTCACTGTGCTCAGAAGAAATCACTCCTGGCTGGGTCAGGAGACCTTATGGGATGTTGGGAATCAAACCCAGATTGGCTGCCCTCCCTACTGTGCTATCACTCCATCCCACACAAGATCTTTTATTATTTTGAGGTCTTCCAAGCCATATTCAGGGAGCTTGAGGGTGACTATGATTTTGAGGATGCAGAGCCACCTTCTTGGGCCACCCTGGGGGTGCCTGGAGGTTACATCCAGGTGTGCTCTGCAGGGCTTTCCTAGGCTTTAGAGGCCATGTTTGGGAGGACCATGTGGTGCTGGAGACAGAAATAGGGCTGGCCACTTACAAAGGTATGTGTTTTAACCTGGATTAGCTCTTTGTTAATCAAAATTATAAGCTTTAAAAGTTTTTCTGTGGTTATTAAACCATCCAATATAAATGTAGTATCTTTAGAGTGAAAAGCACAGGATTAGGAATAGCAGGTACTCAGCAAATAATGATCCCATTTCTCATCTCTTTTCTGTCTGTATCTGGGGTGATATGAAATGTTCCAAAGTGCCCCTGTGTACACACACACACACACACACACACACACACACACACACACACACACACACACACACACACACACACATATATACATTAATGTTTTTTTTTGTTTTTTGTTTTTGTTTTTTTGTTTTTGTTTTTGTTTTTTTTTTGCTTGTTTGCTTTTGGGCCATACTTGGCAGTACTCAGGCATTACTCCTGACTCCGATGAGCTCAGGAATCAGTTCTGATAAGTGCTCAGGGGACCACAGAGGATGCTGGGGATTGAACCTGGGTCAGCAGTGTGCATGGCAAACATCTTCCCCATAGTACTATTGCTCAGGCCCCCATAGAACTGTTCTAATTGTGATTTTGGGGGTTTGGGCTACATCTGGATCTGCTCAGTACTTACTCCTGACTCTGCTCAGGAATCATTCCTAGCAGACTCATGGAACCATATGGGATGCTGGGGATTGAACCTGGGCTGGCCGCATGTGAGGCAAATGCCCTACCTGCTGTGCAATTGCTCCAACCCATGAAGAGTTTTTTGTTGTTCTAGCTGCACTTCCTCCTTGGACCCTAAGAACCAACAGCCTTTTATCTAGAAAACTATCATTTTTCTGTGAATAGTTAGATAAGTGCTATGAAATGTATTTCTGGTCACAATGACTAAAGCTCAGCTTATCAATGGATCCTCAAAATCTACAATCTATACATCAGTAGTATAATCTTGGTAGAGAAATTTGACAAACTCTGACTAAAAAAAAAAAAGGTGAGATAAAAACCTTTGGGAATCCCTCCAGTTTCATGTTTATGTATTTGGAGCTGGAGCGATAGGAGGACATTTGCCTTGCACACAGCTGACCCAGATTCAATCCCCAGCATCCTACCTATATAGTTCTGCAAACACCTACAGGAGTGATTCCTGAGTGCAGAGCAGGAGGAACCTCTGAGCATCACTGGATGTGACACCTCCCACTGAGCACTGCTTGGACAAAACAAACAGAGGAAACCAAACACAACCAAAGACTTTAATTTAAAACACAACAAGACTTTAATGTGTGTCCAGGTTTTAGCAAATGGGCATAATGAAGTGTTAGACCTGCACATCTAATTTTCATCATTTGGAAAATATGAGAAGGGTGATTTGAGCAGAGCTCAGAAGTGTAAGATGGAGATGAAGGATCCCAGTGTGGTTCTGAACAAGACTTGGTGAAGGCACCAAAAAACAAACAAACAAACAAACAAACAAAAACAAAAAAAATAGAATCCCACAGTCATTTTATGAAGATGTAAAGGGACAGACAAGGAAGGGATATGGCCTGGGGAAAGATGTGCAATATATTTATATATAGACAGTGGAAAATGACTGTGAGTGAAGTTGCTCCAAGAATGCGGTGGCCTTTTGAGACTAGAGATTAGTGTGTGTGCAGCTGTCTAGTGGGGCGGGGTTGGAAGGGGGACTCAGTTAATTCCCGAGGTCTCACGTTCCATTACTGCAAACTGAATAACTTTGGTGACCGGCTCTCTCATTCTCAGTCAACCAACCATCTTCCTGTACTGAGGTAGAGTGGAAAGATTAAAGTATTCCCCAAACCTCACGTTAACATTTATTTAGCTGTGCTGGGCTAAGAAGAGCTTCTGCCAATTTTAAAGAAAGTTATCGAATCTTGGGAGTGGATTTAGCGCTAGATACAGGCATGAGATGCTGAGTTCCATCCCCCCAAGGATCCTGAGGGGCAATGATGTTTGGATTCCCAGAATAAAGCAACGAAGTATGGGCACTAGGTCAGAACCCAGAATATGGCACTTGACCAACCTCGACCACCAGAACAAAGGGGAAGGAAATGAGAGTAATATTGTAAGAAGTGATGCAATAACATAGTTTTTGTTTCTTAAAAAATTGGGGCCCCTCTTGGCAGGTACTCAGTCTGCAACATGTTCTAGGCTTGTCTTAGCACTGTGGACAAAATCCATCACGTCTACATTAAGCAGTGGGGAGTGGGGTAGAGAGTACAGTCAGTGTCAGGGATCAAGCTCAGGGCCTCACATATGCTGGGCATGTGTTCTACCATTCGAGTTATTTTCCTGGTCTGAGCTTTAAGTTTAACTGAGCTACACTACAAAGATGCTTTACAAAATTTAGCATATCAAGAGTTGGAGAGACAATACAGCTAAGGTAGGAGACTTGCTTTGCACATAGACGATCGGGGTTTAATCCTTGCATCCATAGGCCGGAGCGGTAGTGCAGCAGCAGGGTGTTTGCCTTGCACGCGGCTGACCCAGGACGGACCTCGGTTTGATCCCTGGCATCCCATATAGTCCCCCAAGCCAGGAGCGATTTCTGAGCGCATAACCAGGGTAACCCCTGAGCGTCACTGGGTATGGCCCAAAAACCAACCAACCAAACAAACAAACAAAAAAATCCTCCGCATCCCTTATGATTCTCCAAGCACCACTAGGAGTATTTCCTGAGTTCAGAGCCTGAAGTGACCTTGATCTCTCCGGTGTGATACATCTCCCTCCTAATTTAGTACAATACTTTTCTCCTCGCCAAGTTAAAAATATTTTTAATTTCTTCTCCTTCCTTCCCTCCTTTGCTGTGATGCGCTGGGCTCACACAAACTGTTGTGGTGCTCCAGCCCACTGGGTTTCTGAGCCTGAGATTTCATACTTGTGTCACTGAGAATTCTGAGGACAGAATTTCTGCTACAAGCACACTCAGCCTTTGAGGGAGAGCTTGTTAAAATTTGCAGCCTGACACTTGCAAAGTTGCCTTTATTTATTTAGTTTTGGTTTTGGAGTCACACCAGGGCTGTTCAGGGCTGCAACAGCAGGGGACTCTAGGCTCAAGCATCACTCCAGATCAGGGATCATTGGCTGCATGCAAGCTAAGCACCCTATTCATACACTATGTTTCTGGCCAACAATGTTGACTTTAACCAACAAATATCAAGGAAACCCTCTTCTGGGTGAACTGTAGGGTTTTAAACTCCTTTTTTGGTCAAATGAGTTTTCAGCAAGTTCTCCCGAGAGCTGATTTCTTGTGGAAAGAATTTTTTTTTTCCAAGTGAGTGATGAATAATTTTAAAATGTATTCTTTTGGCTAGCTTCGCTGAATTGTGAAAAGTCATTAAACTAATAACCTCTCCATTATTTTGATTATACCGCAAAATGTTCTGTTTTCACAGACCAATAAGTGCATGCAAACAGAGCCAAGATGGGAAAAAAATAAGTATTGCTTCTGTAAAGTGTAAGAATAATCAGTGTAAGGGTGTTGCAATCATGAATGGAGCACGTGAAACAGAACAGGGGCTATCGATATCATTCGCTCTGAAGGCACGTTCTTATTCTGGGACTTTGTTTTCAAAATGATCAATACCCTTCCTATATTATGCTTCTCATCATCGTCATTCGATCACCTCATGAATATAAGGCAGTGCTTCTCAATTATTTTCTGTCATGCCCCCCTAGGAAGAAGAAAACATTTTTCGCGCGTGACTGTAAATAGCATCTTTATTAAAAAAAAACTTTAACCTGCAAACCAAAAATATATAAAATAATTTGAGCTGATTTTTTAATCAGAGGTGATGTCTGGATTCATGGCTACAATGAGCACGTTTTGCAATGCATAGCTTTTCCAAGCGGGTTTTGAAGCAGGACACAGCAACTCTCAGCTCCAGAGACATACAGAGACTTCAACACGGGGCTTACTTAGCTTGTTATGACAGTGTTTGCCGAGGTCAAACGCGCCCCCCTTTACGGAGGGGCAGCACCCCACTATTTGAGAAACACTGACGTAAGGATTCATTTCAATGTATGCAAATACTATCACCTCTGGGCATTAAATCGAGAATTCCAGGAGACCAAGTTAATGATTCACTTAATCTGACGCCTAACTTGGAACGCGCACAAAGTCCAAAGCTCAGCACAAATACTCCTTTCTGGGGGGGCCGGAGCTATAGTACAGCGGGGAAGGCGTTTGTCTTGCACGCGGCTGTCCCGGGTTCGATACCCCAGAACCTGCCAGGAATGATTTCTGAGCCCAGAGCCAGGAGTGTAAAAAAATCCTGAGCACCGCCGGGAGTGGCCCAAACACCAAAAAAAAAAAAAGTAAAAAACAACAACAACAACAACAACACCCCTTTCTTCTCCTTTCCCCATAGCCGGGCGAAGAAGCGTCCGGACGGAACAAGTCACTTCCACTGGCGCCCTGGCCCATTCCCCGCTGCCTAGATTAGAATTTGCCCGTAATTGACTACTGGGTCCCACCCTGGACAGGTCGGCGGGTGATTGGCAGCCGCCGGGGGCGCTTTTCCAGGCCTCCCATTGGTCCTGGCAAGAAGCCCCGCCTCCTGTCTTGAAGCCCGCTCCGCCATTGGCTGCCAGGCGGCTGAGTGGCGGCTCCTCGCCCCGCCCCCGGCGGCGGCTGCGCTGCCGCGGTGGGCGCCGTTTCCAGTTGAGAGATGGCGGCCGCCGCGGCGAGAGCGCTGCTGCCGGTCCTCTGCTCCCGGGGCGGCGCTGCGGGCGGCGGCTGCTTCCCGGGGCTGGTCGCCAGCTGCTCCCGGCGGCCGCAGCAGCAGCAGCAGCGCCAGCGGACGGTGAGCGAGCGCGCCGCGAGGGCGGGGCGGGCAGCCAGGCCGCCGGGGCAGCAGCGGGCACTTCGCGCAACTCGGGCCGGGCCGGGCTGGGCTGGGCTGGGCTCCGCTCCGGGGAGCCGCGGTGCCCTTCAAGGCGGCTGCAGCGGCGGCCGGCTGGGCAGGGCTGGGCTGGGCGGCGGAGGCGGCCGGGAGGAGGAGGAGGAAGAGGAGGAGGACGGCGAGGAGGAGGAGGGGCGACAGCGGGGATGTTCCCGCAGGATCGGGGGCACCGGGGGGCCAAGAGAAGGCGCCGGAGCCTCCCCTGACCCGCCCCCGGTGGATCTGCCCTAAGCTC
>NC_064862.1:52187884-52227884 GCF_024139225.1 Suncus etruscus | reverse complement strand
ATAGACTTCCTCTCTGACTCTGGCCAATCTGAGCAGGCTTTTGACAGTGTAGATTCGGTCCAGAACATTGTCTAATTTGCATGCATCAAAAGCCTGCTTGGATTGGCTGAGTTGGAGAGGCGGTCCGAGCAGCCTTGCAGTGATTGGTGCAGGATCGAGTTGGAAAATTCATTTTGTGGCAATATTCAGACAATTTTTGTTTAGTGGCATATTGAAACATTTTTCGGGATATACTCGGCGTATAAGACGACCCCCGATTTTCGGTTGACCTTTTTTTTTGTTTCAAAAGTCGACTTATACGCCGGAAAATACGGTATCCCTTAACACTGCCAAACCTACAAAGTACCACTTTGCCTCCTGAGCACTGCTTGTGAGCCTCTCTGAATATAAAGATGAATATTGTGGATGAATGTTTCCAGGAGACTTCTTTTTTTTTTTTTTTTTTTGGTTTTTGGTTTTTGGTTTTTGGATCACACCCGACAGCGCTCTATGCTCAGAAATCGCTCCTGGCAGGCGGGACCATATGGGATGCTGGGATTCAAACCACTGTCCTTCTGCATGCAAGGCAAATGTCCTACCTCCATGCTCTCTCTCCGGCCCCTTCAGGATACTTCTTAAGAAAGTAACCATCTTTTCTATATCTGAGCATCTTCTTTATTGTGAAAACTATCGTGTAACTCCCTCAAATGTGTGAGTGTTTAAATGTGAGGTTTTATCCATCAAATGCTGATTCCTTGAACATTTCTGAATCCCAAGGGGCTCTGATTTCTTTCTTTTTCTTTATATACTCTACCTTTGAGTCTCTGCGTTTTCTTGAAAATTCACTGTTTTTCTGAAGTTAGGATTTAGATTAAAGACTCACTTTCAGAGGGGAGACAGTCATGCAGTATCGGGTACCCCTCTAGTCTTTATTTGATTGACTAATACTATGCCATGGCTCATGGAGATATTAGAATTACTGTAACAACGTGTTATTTGGAAAGTAGAGATGTTACCATGGAAGACATCATGTACTTAACGGAATACAAGAATTTAGAGCTCAAAAGCCCTGAGAGGGAGGAACAAAGATCATGAGATGGGCTTTTTCTTAGTAACTTTGCAAGGTACTACAGATTCGCAAATGGTTTCTACATTCACTGATTTTTCTCAATGGTTCTTTCCTTACAGAATTTTATATATATATATAGAATATATATACAGAATTTTTATATATATATATACAGAATTATATATATATAGAATATATATACAGAATTTTATATATATATATATATACATATATATATATATTCTCCTTTTCCTTAAACAAGCACCTTTTCTTTCCCTCTCTAGGAATCTCAGAGAGTGGGGTAGTCAAGATTACCTAGTCTTTTGGAGCACTGATGCTCCCTCTGGGCCCCGCCAGGGTTCACAAACAATTGGGCTTTTTTCCTTCATCATCTCAGTGCATGAGGCTTTACTAGGGTTTGAACTTATTATCTTTCACTTGTGGGGCAAGTGCGTTAAACTTTGGAGCCATCTTCTGGGCCCCCATGTGGCTCATTTGGTAGGTGATTCAGCTGGGACTTTTGGGTCTATGGGATAGTTCAGTGGGCTGGAGCAGATGCTTGGCATGCAGGAGGCCTGCCAGGGTCCTCTCCTCAGCACCACTTGGTCCCCTGAGCACTGAGCTGCATACCGCTAGTGTGAGCCCCAAACAAAAAAGGAAGCAAAAAAGTGAGTTCGTATCGAATTCTTCCAGCAGACCCATAGAGTCACACTCAGTCTTAATAATTTCTCCTCTGTAGATCGAACAAAGGAACATATCTTTTCTCTTTCACTACATAAAGTGCTTTCAGTGAGACGATCTGTGTAAAAATTAAAGTTGACTTTCAGACCAAGTACAAAGCTTAGTGACTTATTGAACCCCTACTAAACTGTGCACAGTATGGGAACTTTTTTTTAGACTGGGAATTTTTTTATATTGATAAAAAGAAAACTTGGCCAATGACATCAACGATTCAGTGCTTTTCCCTGAAATAAAACTTTCTAAGACAGTTGTGGACAAATTTTGTTTTGGCACCTTAAAACTTAAGAGCTTGGTAAGGGGATGCAGTTGAAGTGGTGGGAGCACATATTGTCTTTGCGTGGGAGGGCTCTATTTTTTTTTTTTTGTGTGTGTGTGTGTGTTTTTTTTTTTGGCCACAACCATTTGATGCTCAGGGGTTACTCCTGGCTAAGTGCTCAGAAATTGCCCCTGGCTTGGGGGGACCATATGGGACGCCAGGGATCTAACCGCGGTCCATCCTACGCTAGCGCTTGCAAGGCAGATACCTTACCTCTAGCGCCACCTCAACGGTGAGGAACTTGTCTTTTTTTTTTTTTTTTGGTTTTTGGGCCTTACCCGGCGATGCTCAGGGGTTACTCCTGGCTGTCTGCTCAGAAATAGCTCCTGGCAGGCTCGGGGGACCATATGGGACACCGGGATTCGAACCAACCACCTTTGGTCCTGAATCGGCTGCTTGCAAGGCAAACGCTGCTGTGCTATCTCTCCTTTTTTTTTTTTTTTTTTTTTTTTTTTTTTTTTGAGGGCTCTATTTTTGGCACGTGAAAAAAGAAAAGAGGACAAGGGTAAGGGAAATAAAGCCAGCTTTGGGGTGTCTTGATCAGAGGTCCATGATGGAGATGGAAGCTAGAACTTTTGTTGATGGACATAATGTGATATAGACGGATGTGAAGTGCATCTGGCACCAGAAATCTCAAGAATGTTGTAAGTCACAATTTCTTCACTTACAAAAACAAGACTTTCCCAGAGATTCTGCAGGGACGTGAATAGCCTTTGTTCACATAGAAGGCTGGGATGTTCATCTTTTATGCTTTGAGTCTCCAGGTTTTGATTGTTGCATATTAACTCTTAGCATTTGCTATTCACTGTACTGTTTGGGGAACACTTTAATTATCCCTAGAAAATTGCAGAGCAGCTAATTTAGTTTACGAGGCTGCCCAGAGGCTGTCTCAAAGGTACTGTCCTGACCCTTGGTGTTACAGGAGCCTTTGAGAGCGAAGGTCTCAGAGAAAGAAGAAAAATTGCTACCCCAGAAGCTGGCAGGAAGAGGGCAGTGGACTGGGAGGGTGGGAAGGAAACTGGTGGAAATTGTGGCAGGCAATGTGCACCAGTGAAGGATGTTGGACATTCTATGACTGAAACTCAGTCATCAACAACTTTGTAACTGTGAAAAAACACTCCCAACTGTTTTATGAATAACCTTGTAACCACAGCGTTTAAACAAAGTAATTAGAAAACCAAAACCAACAACTTTTTTGTTTTGGGGCCACACCCTAAAACAACGCTCAGGGGTTACTCCTGGCTCTGCTCTCAGGAATTACTCCTGGCAGTGCTCGGGGACCATATGGGATGCCGAGGAAAGAACCTGGGTTGACATTATATGAGGCAAATACCCTCCCCCATTGTGCTGTCACTCTAACCCCCTTCCCTATAAACGTCTGTTTTGCCTTCTAAGATAGGCCTGTTTTATGCCTCCTACTTCTCTAGAATAAGTGGTATTAATCAAGATACTTAAGAATATTAGTGTCTGCTTTAGCTGTAGAGAAAGTTAATTTATTGACTCATTGTATTCAGATAATAGAAGGGTGAAGAGATTGGCTTGAACTCTCCTACCCCAATAGATAGAGAACATTCTGAGGAGAATTGCTGAGATCCAGGGGTGGGTGGGTGGGTGGCTCTGTGTGTGTGTGTGTGTGCGTGTGTGTGTGTGTGTGTGTGTGTGTGTGTGTGTGAGAGAGAGAGAGAGAGAGAGAGAAAGAGAGAGAGAGAGAGAGAGAGAGAGAGAGAGAAAGAATTTCTGAAATCCAGTTGTGTGTGTGCGTGGAGAGAGAGAGAGAAAGAGAGACAGAGACACAGAGAGAGACACACAGAGAGAGATCAGAGAGATAGATAGACTGAGAGACAGACCCAGGACCCTAGGCACACAGAATTTTTGTTTCTTCAACCCTTTCTCTACTTACCTCCCCAGATTATTAGTTGATAAGGGTCAAAGATATGGACTCCTAGGAATCTTTATGGTTTTGTTTAGTTCTAGAAAGTTCTACTCTGCAGATTTGATAAAGATGGTGCCATACACCCTTCTACCATTGTGCACTGCCTTCCACAATATCCCTGCAGGCATGGTACCAGACCTGATGTCCCTATGAGGAAATGCAGATTACAAAGGACTGGTAACCTGCAAGTAGCTATAGAACTCTTTTTTTGGGAGACAGTGAAATAGAAACTTGGAGACCAGGAAAGAGAAAGAAATTCTTCTGGAGGATTTGGGAGCCTTGAAGTCTTGGACCAACAGGGTTGCCAAGATCTGTGCTTTGCGCTGTTTCTTCCGGATGTTCAGAGGGAGCGTTAGATGCGCCCTTGAGAATGAAGCCAGTAGCTATGGAGGGCACAGTGGAGTGGACTGGCGGCCCAGCCCTTCCTGGTTCTGCCACTGGGCGAAGGGATAAGGGGTATTAGAGAATGGTGTGTGTGTGTATGTGGGGTAAGGGTATTAGAGAATGTGTGTGTGTGTGTGTGTGTGTGTGTGTGTGTGTGTGTGTGTGTGTGTGTGTGTGTGTGAAATCTTCAGGGCTTAGGTTGGAAACTATTAGTAATAACCATGATATTTAATCAGGGGTACCATGTCCCAGGCTCTTGTTTAGTTCTCCCAGCAGCCTGTGTGTGGGTGCTGTGATCATCCTGTTTTACAGAGAGAGACTCGCTGGTGAGGCCTTTTGCCCGGATCCCAGCTGGTAAATTAGTCAGTACTAGGGAGTGATTTGTCCAGAACCACATGGCCAGCAAGGGTCACACGGGGCATAGACGCACAGACAGTCTGACTTCCCACCAGCCTCCTTCCTGTCACAGTGCTTTGGCCAGAGGCTGTGAGGGGACTCATGAAGGACTTGTAGTTAGCATGTAGGTCAGTGGTGGCTTTGGCATTCAACCTGGTGCAGAAAGATATCTTCTGTGTGGGGGGGGGGGAGAGGGAGGGAGAGACAGAGGGAGGGACAGAGGGAGGGGAAGAGAAAGAGAGAGAGAGAGAGAGAGAGAGAGAGAGAGAGAGAGAGAGAGAGAGAGAGAGAGAGAGAGAGAGAACAAGTTGCTTGAACCAACAAGGCATGCATTTCTGTGCAGTATTGATTCTGCTTGGCTTTGGAAATGTTGGTTGGGGCCCATTTCCAGTGATTTTCTTGTTCAAGTCTCAGTTGAGAACATGGCTTCTTATTCATGGGTGAGCAATGAAAGAGTCTGCAGTAAGGAAACAAAGATGGATCACACTGGCAGTAGAGAGAACAGAAAGGAGAAAGAGTGGAAGGCCCAGCAATAATAGCCTAGAACTAGAAAAAGGTGATGGGAAAGAGGGAGGTTTAGAAGTGAAGGGTGGGATTTGATGATGGGGTAGACGCAGGGGTCTCAAACTCGCGGCCCGTGGGCCGCAAATAGCCCTCCGTACAACATTTTGTGTCCCTGCCCTAGAGGAATCTTTTTTGTTTTGTTTTGTTTTAGTTGTTTGGGTCATACCCTCCGACGTTCAAGGCTTACTACTGCCTTTGCACTTAAGGATCACTCCGACTTTGCCTCTTGTGGCCCCAGGTAAATTGAGTTTGAGACCCCTGGTAGAGTATCTTTCAGCTAGCATAGAATTGATGGAAGGAGTTTCAGAGGGTAAGGCCTGCCCAACTCTTCCTCCAATTCAGAAACTTTATTTCTTGCTGTTCCTTTTTTCCACACTGAAGTTAGAGGTGCTTCCTGGTTGTCTTTTCTGTGTCAACTTTTGTGTTTATAATTGTGCTGATCCTTATTTGTTATTTAGAAATAATTAAAAATATTGAATGTGGGGGCCGGGCGGTGGCGCTAGAGGTAAGGTGTCTGCCTTGCCTGCACTAGCCTTGGACGGACCGCAGTTTGATCCCCCGGTGCCCCATATGGTCCCCCAAGCCAGGAGCAACTTCTGAGCGCATAGCCAGGAGTAAACCCTGAGCGTCACCGGGTGTGGCCCAAAAACCAAAAAAAAAAAAAATTGAATGTGGGCCCGGAGAGATAGCACAGCGGTGTTTGCCTTGCAAGCAGCCGATCCAGGACCAAAGGTGGTTGGTTCGAATCCCGGTGTCCCTTATGGTCCCCCGTGCCTGCCAGGAGCTATTTCTGAGCAGACAGCCAGGAGTAACCTCTGAGCACCGTCGGGTGTGGCCCAAAAAAAAATTGAATGCACACCTTAACCCCAGATTCCTACCACCCCTTTCTTTCCCCAGACCATTAGAGCATGGAGAATTTTGCTCAGCAGTGTGATTAAAAGTTTACATAGCATGATGAGCCCACGGCCGTGCTTGGTTGAAAAAGTATAGTGTGATTATTAGGTACTTCCAAAGCGGAAACTCTTAATTTCATGTTCCTTAATTACATGTTGAAGTAATTCACTTTGACTTCATTTTAAAAAGAAGTTTCCCATTTTTTTTAAGTAGTATTTGAGTCCCCTTAGTATGATGGTTTTGTTTAAATTAGCCATTGTTAAATATGAACCTTTCTCAATGAGATTTTAGTGACCGTCTCTGCATTAGAAATGTAGAGAGATGCGCGGCCCACTGTGTTTGCTACTCCTGTTTTCTATGAGAGGGATGCAAAAGAAAAAATATTATACTTGGAAAGTTATCCTTATGCTTCTTAGCATTTTAATTCATTTCAGGCATTTGGATCTATCTCTCTCTTTTCCATTTATGCCCTTTCCAATTTCTCTTTTGGTGTGAATATTTGTGTCCGTTAAATAAGGATATTTGACAAAGAACATCTCTGGGTCTAAGACAAATGATTTTCATAGAAGACATTAGAAGTCATTTCTTTTTTTCAGGATTTATTAGGCACCATGATTTACAGAACTGTTAGTAAGCTCAGAGAGTATCAATTTGCCTCCACTGATGTCTCAGGGTTCCTTTTACCTCACCTCTTCACCCCCATTAGAAAACTGAGTTCTGTAGGGCAGCCCTCTGAGTGTGCACCAGTTAATGTTCAGTGGCTTGTATATGATCGTCATATACTTGCCTCTTAGAAGGACTTGAAGTGAGGAAAAATTGCCGACTTGTTCCTTTTCAAGACAGGAGCATCATTTTCGCCCCCCTATTTTGTCATCCTGCCCCTCCATTTTATTGAGGTGCTGTGACCCACCTGCTCTCCATCAAAGCACATCTGGTTTCAGCACCACCCTACCCCCAGACTGCTTTCCTCAATGATACCTTGCTGAGCACTTTGCCCTGCTCTCCTCACAAGTAGTCCCTCGAGCCTTTAGTCCCACTTTTCTCCTTTATCTGTTTCCTCCCATCCAAACTACGGGGGGAAATGGGAGGAAGAGCTGGGAGGTGATGGGTGGCGGTGGGGGTATGGGAGCTGGGGAGGGTATCAGAGAGATGAAGAGCTCAAGGAAGAGGAAAACAGTTCACAATGGAATTTTGAGGAAAGCAGGGAATGTTCTCATCTGTTCGTTATAAATTGAGGCTTGCCAGCACTGTTCTCCTTCGTAACCACACTCTGGGGATTCATTGTGAGCCCTGAGCTATCTGTCCTTCCACATGTTCCTTCTACATACAGAGAGTTAGGAGAGCAGACATGCAGCCAGTGTGGGAGAAATGGTGGTGAAAGGTCTTCGAGGTTGCGTTCTGACCCCTGCAGCATTGTGGCTCATGCAGCTGTGGACTGTCTCATTCTCTTTGCCTTTTAATGCAGTAAGAGGGCCTGGAGAGATAGCACAGCAGCGTTTGCCTTGCAAGCAGCCAATCCAGGACCAAAGGTGGTTGGTTCGAATCCCGGTGTCCCATATGGTCCCCCGTGCCTGCCAGGAGCTATTTCTGAGCAGACAGCCAGGAGTAACCCCTGAGCATCGCCGGGTATGGCCAAAAAAAAAAAAAAAAAAAGAGGTGAAGAGGGAAGAGGAAAGGGCTGGGCACTGCAGGGTGAGGGGGTGGGAGAAAGGAGCAGCATGAGAGAGATGTGCCAGAGCTTTTACATGGGTTTTGTGCAGAGAACAATTCTGGAGGTATTTGTATTGGAGTGAACCTCTACCTCGCTTCCTGCTCCCTCTGTCTCCTAAATTCCTTCCGCCAGAATTGTGTTTGCTGCCATGAATGGGGACCAGGGCATGGGGCCAACTATGATTAAAACGTATTTTTAATTTTGAATAGGGATAGATGTCAGATGACTTTAAAGGAGGATTAGAGATAGATAAATGGGGTGGCAGAAGTTGTAAAGGCTAATAAGAAGATAAACATTTTTGATACTATTCCTTTGTTGGTTTGGGCCCATATATTATGATGCTCAAGGATTGCTTCTGTTATTGTTTTGGAGACCAGGGCTGGAGAGAGCAGCAGGCAGAGAGCCTGAGCAGCTTCCCATTGAATTAGCTCTCCCATCCACAGTGACTTATATTTTGGTAGACCACACTCAGTGTTGTTTGGGGGCCACTCCTGGTGATGTTCAGAGGACCATGAGGTGCTGGGAGTCTGTGCTGTGCCCTATAGCCACCTCAGACATGACCCTACATTTTATTCTTTTTTGGGGGGAGTAACAGGGATTGAAACCAGGGCTTCAGAACTCTTGCAAGGCAAGCACTCTATCACTGAGGTATACCCCCTACCCCTTTATTTGGTGAATCTTTGAATCTTGATTCATTGGCCTGGTCCTTCAGTGTGAGGGCAGAAGATGTGGTGCTGCTTGAGCCTTGTGGTGCCAGATCCCACCAGGGCTTCTTTGGTAGCAGCTCTCTGGGTGCCCCTTGGGCTATACTCATTAGTGCCAGGAATAATCATGGAATGCTGGCTTGGAAGGATGCAGAGCATACCCCTACTCCCTGTGCAACCTCTCAGACCCTATATTCCTTAAAAACATTTTTTTGTTTTTTTTTTTTTGGGTTGTTTGCAGAGGTTTTCTTTTCTTTTCTTTTCTTTTCTTTTTTTTTTTTTTTTGGCTGCTCCTATGACTATGTTCAGGGGTCACGTCCATTGAGTGATTGCATGATTTCATCTTTTTTTTTTTTTAACTAGCAGAGTAGTATGTAATTGCATATGTGTGCCCCTGTTCTTGGACTCTGGGTTGTTTTCAGATTTTGGTGACTGTGAATAGTGCTGCAGTAAACTTAGCACCATGTCTTAGTCATTGCTGGTGAGTTTGGACAGGTACAGTCTTTTAAGAGGACAATGTGGACACTTCTCAAAACACTAAGGATTGATCTTCCATACGCTCTAAATTTCACTTGGTGGCATTTGTCCCAAGGACCCCCTAAAACTGTTCAGAAAAGATAATCGCACTCTGGAGGGGTTGATGTTTGTTTGTTTGTTTTTGGTTTTTGGGTCACAACCGGCAGTGTTCAGGGATGACTCCTGGGCTCTACACTCAGAAATCGCTCCCGGCAGGCTCGAGAGATCATATGGGATGCTGGGATTTGAACCATTGTCCTTCTGCATGCAAGGCAAATGCCCTGCCTCCGTCTATCTCTCGGGCCTTATGTTTGTTTTTAAACAAGAATAAGGCTGGGAGCTAGGCAAACACTTGGCCTACACCCAACCTGAATTCATCCCCAAGTACCACACAGCATCCAGAGCTCACTGGATGTAGCACTACAGCCTCCAAAATATTGCTGGGGTGGCCAGGTGGTCCCTGGCTCTGCTGGGCCCGAGCAGCACCACATCCTCTGACTGGCATTGAACTTCTGCTTAGTATCCTGGGAGGAGCCCCTGAGCATATTTTGAGCTCTCCTCAGAATAGGGGCATATGTCTATCTCTGTTCATTTTTTTCTCTTTCCTGACCCCCCCTTCCCATGATCTTTTAGTTATTGCTACTGAGTACATAGGAAAAGTGAATTTTCTCTTCTCAAAGGTGTGATAGTGATTTGCTTTTGTTTTCATTTTTGAGGGAATCCTAAGGAAATACTTGGTTCTTATTATAAATCTGCACATTAATCTTGTGCTTCCTTTCCTTATTTTGTTTCGCTTTAATGCCAAGAAAAGTTTTAACCATAAGGAAAATGGAATTTTTTAGTTTTGGTTTTAATTCTCATCTCTGACTTAAGCTTTAAAATGTAATGCTGCGTAAATGTAATTGCACACAGTTCTACCACAGAACTGTGGAATTGCATATTATAGAGTTTGGGAGCCTTAATTTATTCAGTAAAGAACTAAATTCTAGTCAGTTCTTTTTAGCATTTTAATATTGACTGCTTTGGCATTTGATTCAGGATGAAGCCAAGTCCACAAATGCCACACAAGTTAGGTGAGTTTTAAATCTATAACCATAGTCTTTCTTCTGATAGGGAGAGTGTATATATTTCTTGCCTAAAACAAGTATCTTTGGTAAATAAAAGTGAGGGCAAGCTGGGGCTGAAGGTCATATCTCAACATCAGAAAGTCTCAGTCCTAGGGAAGCAAAGATAGAAGATGTACCTGGAATAGATCTTCAGAGGCTCCAAGAAATTTCTTCATATCTGCATGAAAGATGCCCTTCACCAAGGAAAATACTTACTTTGTTCAGTCAAACATGCAAGGGGGAAAATCCCATCTCTTAAGGATATCAAGCATGTCATGACAGTTGGAGTAATGTATTTCTGCTGGGCTCTAGAAGTGAATGAAACATCACAAATGTAGTGATTGGTACCAACATTGCCACTTTCCGAAATCTCTCAGTTCCGTGTTTACCATCCTCAGGTATATGTGTTTATGCTTCGACTAGACACATGGATAGATCTCTAAATATTATGTGGTATGATAAACACATTTCATTTCGACTTTAAGGTCTCATAAACATCAGGATCTTAGGCAGTTTGTTCCTTTTGCTTCATACTTGAAACATGACTTCGCTGATCCATGTGGTTCCAGTTCGTTTATGTTTAACAACTTTGTGGTATTTTGTTCTCCATTACAAATGTTTAACCATGCTTTTGTTCGCTGCACATTTTGCAGGATGGGGAGCGGGGGGGGGGGGGCAGGAAGAGGAATATACTATGTCATCTTTAGTGGGACTAGGAATGTTGTTTTGATTGCAAAATAAAAGCTAGTTTCCTTTTTTGGTTTGGAATGTCCTGGTTCATTATATTCCTAGGGAAACCCTTCGTACTTCATGAGAGAAGGCGGCACAGGGAAATGTTTCCTTACCCAGATGAACTTATCTGGTGCAAAATGCAGACAGCATCTGCTGTGATATGCCAGATTTATGAGGGCTGAGCTGCTGCAGCTAAAGCTGAGTTTTACTCTATTTAAACTGGGAGATTTTTCAAGCTCAAGAGAAGCTGGGGGTGGGGTGAGGAAAACTTGTTGGTGTTAATTCGTTGTTTCTTTATGTTCAGAACTGTTTGCAATTTGGGGCTAGGCATTTTGTTTCTCTAGTAAGTCTTATATATCTATTTACCAGTAGTAAATCTTTACATAATCATCACTTTTTGAAAGGTACTCTTTGATACATATTTTTCATTCCAGCTCCATACAGTTATTTTCATTTGCAGCATCTTTGATAAAGGTTGGAATTTTTTTTTTTTTTTTTTTTTTTGCAGGGGGTAGCCACATCCAAAGGTGTAGGTAGGGCTTACTACTGGCTCTGTGTTCAGGGCTCATTCTTGATGGTACTTAGGGGACACGTCATGTCTGGGATTGAACAAGGGTCAGTTGCATGCAAGGCACAAGTACCTTAAATGCTGTCCCGTCTCTCCGACCCAAGATTGGAAGATTTTTGCAGGATACATAATAAATACTGGACTTCATTAATTTTGCACCTACATATAATTTGCTACAGTGCATTAGCCAGAAATGCTGAGGCAGCAAGGGAATAACTAATAAATGGAATGAATTCCGGGGACTTCAGCTAAGGCAAGGCAAACCTAAGCCAAAATTAAGCAGAAAATGTTAGGTTCCCAAGAAAGCCAGGCATGCTATTAACTTAATTTTGCCTTCTAATTAAATTCATGAACACCTCAGCAATTTGAACCGGGCTCTCTGTTAAAAAGAGAGAACTTTAAGTTTTCATTGTAGGGGTAGGAGAGATAGCACAGCAATAGGGCATTTGCCTTGCAAGCAGCTGACCCAGGACAGATGATGGTTTGAATCCCAGCATCCCATATGGTCCCCTGTGCCCGCTAGGAGCGATTTCTGAGCACAGAGCCGGGAGTAACCCCTGAGCGCTGCTGAGTGTGCCCCAAAAACTGAAAAAAAAAAGTGTTCATTGTAAATAAAGTTTTGGTCAAAAGACTATTCCTGGGTGATCTCCAAATTTTACTGTGCTTGAATTATCTTTTTTTTTTTTTTTTTTTTAATGAATAGACAGATGTTTGTGCCTCAAGAATGATAAAACTTGGGGCCGGGAAGGTGGCGCTAGAGGTAAGGTGTCTGCCTTGCAAGCCCTAGCGTAGGATGGACTGCGGTTCGATCCCTGGCGTCCCATATGGTTCCCCCAAGCCAGGGGCGATTTCTGAGTGCATAGCCAGGAGTAACCCCTGAGCGTCAAATGGGTGTGGCCCAAAAACCAAAAAAAAAAAAATGATAAAACTCAACTGCCTTTTTCTGTTATTGTGTTTTCAGGGAAAGGGTGCTGAACATACCTCCAAGTCAGTAAATATATTTGGGGCTTGAGGTACAGGGGTTGGGAATAATTAGATGGAAGGAGGAGACATTTTGTTAGTTAAAAATACTTATTTTCATTATTTGTCTTGCAAACTGACCATTCTTTTTTTTTTGTTTTGTTTTGTTTTTTTGTTTTTGGGCCACACCCGGTGATGCTCAGGGGTTACTCCTGGCTATGCGCTCAGAAGTCGCTCCTGGCTTGGGGGACCATATGGGACACCGGGGGATCGAACCGCAGTCCATCCAAGGCTAGCGCAGGCAAGGCAGGCACCTTACCTCTAGCGCCACCGCCCGGCCCCCAAACTGACCATTCTTTAAACTAATTATTTTTTGCTCCAGTAGTAAGACAAGGAAAGAGAATTGTTACAGAAAAAGTCTTTTATACTTTTTTTTCTTGATTTTGAATGATTTCTGATTGAATTTGTTAAGTCAAGCATTTTGATTAGTTTTGGTTGGGTTTTTTTTTTGGGGGGGGGGGTTTCTGCACAGTTGTGCTCAGGGGGTCCAGAAGAGCCCTCTTGAACTTTTGTGTCCAACTAGGGTTAGAGATGGGGTTTGATGGGAGGAAGGGGAGGCAGAGGATGTGGCTCAGTCCATGTACAGATTCACCTGGGCCCTGGGAAATGCTGGGATAGCCAAGGTTAAATCTGGAGATGCTTGTGGGGTGCAGTCAGACTGGGGTTAGACACCTGCTGCCCTGTCTCTCCTACCCCGAGTCCAGCATTTTTTTTTTTGGGGGGCCACACCCGTTTGATGCTCAGGGGTTACTCCTGGCTAAGCACTCAGAAATTGCCTCTGGCTTGGGGGGACCATATGGGACGCCGGGGGATTGAACTGCGGTCCTTCCTTGGCTAGCACTTCCAAGGCAGACACCTTACCTCTAGCACCACCTCGCCGGCTCCAAGTCAGCATTTTGAGACAACTCCTAAATAGGGAGTTGTGTGACTAGGCAAATGAGTCAAGTTGTTTTCTGATGCACCAAGATTTCTAAATTTTGTAAATTTGTTTCTGAAAAGAGTAAAATTTCAGAATGGCCCAAGATCTCTATTGCCAGTGTCTCTTGAAATAGAAAAAAATTCAGGGGAGGGTGTGTAAAAAATATTTATTTTTGGTGAGATGTTGTTGAATTCTTTCCCCCATTGTTTTGGTTGGGTTTTCTTGTTCTTTTTTGTTTGTTTGTTTTGTTTTTTAGGCCACACCTGGTGACGCTCAGGGGTTACTCCTGGCTATGCACTCAGAAATTGCTCCTGGCTTTGGGGAACCATATGGGATGCCAGGGATCGAACCGAGGTCTGTCCTAGATTAGCTTGTGCAAGGCAAACGCTCCAGCCCTGGTTTTCTTGTTCTTGATAAGTCTTGGAAGTTCCTACATCAGTTGGATATTAGTCTTTGTGTTAATATTCTCTCCTTTTTAGGAGGCTATCATTTTGTTCCTATGGCATTTCCGTTGATTGTCTGAAAGTAATCCCATACATTTATTTATTTTTGGTTTTGGACCACACCCGGTGACACTCAGGGGTTACTCCTGGCTATGCGCTCAGAAATTGCTGGCTAGAGGGATCTGGGATGCTGGGGAATCGAACCTCGGTCCATTCTAGGTTAGCACATGCAAGGCAAAAACACCCTACTGCTTTCGCCACCACTCCGGCCCCCCATACATTTATTTTTGTTAAACTTTCCTGTTGAGTCGAATTTCCAAATACATCATGAAAGCCAATAGTGTACATGTTTTGCCTACTGTTTTCTTGAATCATTTTACAGATTGGATCGAACATCCAACTTTTAAATCTATTTTGAGTTAGCATTCGTGCCAGGTGTACATAGTGATTTATTTCTATGCCACTCTCCAGTTTTCCTGCACCATTTATTTAAGAAACTTTTCCTTTTCCATCTGCTTCTCTTGACTCTTCTGTCTTAAATTAACTGTTTATACTTGTGAGGATTTAATTTGGGCACTCAGATCTTTCCACTGATCTAAATGTCTCTTTTTCTTCCAGTACCACAGTGCCTGTGATGATCAGTTTTTATAATAGAATGTGATATTTTTTTAATTTATTGCCTTATCTATTGAGGATTTTTTTTGTTTTGTTTTTGGGCCACACCCAGCAGTGCTTATGGGTTACTCCTGGCTCTACTCTCAGAAATCGCTCCTGGCAGGCTTGGGGGACCATATGGAATGCTGGGGATCAAACCTGGGTCCATTGAAGGTTCTTGCAAGGCAAACGCCCTACTGCTATGCTATCACTCTGGTTCCCTATTGAGGATCTTTTGTTGGTCTCTATGAATTTTAGTCATGTTCAGTGACCTTAAATAACATCACGAAGTTTATTATTATTATTTTAAATTTATTTTTAAATTTTTTTAAACATTTTATAAAATCTTTATTTAAGCACCATGATTACAAGCATAATTGTAGTTGGGTTTCAGTCATAAACAGAACACCCCCTTCACCAGTGCAACATTCCCTCCACCAATGTCCCCCCTCCTCCTTTCCACCCTCTGCCTGTATTTGAGACAGGAATTCTACTTCTTTCACTAACATTGTCATGCTAATTGTTAGTGTAGTTATTTCCCTAATTGCACTCACCATTCTTAGAGGTGAGCTTTAGATTGTGAGCATATGATATAATATTACTATTATTTAAACCTTCCATTCCCCTTCTCTCCCCTTCCTAACCGTTGTTGACCTTGTCACAGTGGTTCGGGGCTGCCTACACTCCTGGTTGTGGTGGTTGGCACATTTTCAGCTGTGCCATCAGCTGGGGGGTTGCACATCAGATTGTGGTGTTTGTAAAGTTGGTCCACAGTGCTCCCTGAGTTTCTCATTCTGATCTGCTAGCCAGGACCAGCACTTAGAGTTGAGATTCCCAAATGACAACGTTGGTGCGGGTTGGAGATTCCCGCAGGATCATGCAAGTACTTGTCAGGGATTGTACATCCAGATGTGGTGCTAGTGCTTCTTTTTCATGCAGTGCACACAGGATTGCACTCCTTTTCTGTGTTGTTCACACACACACACACACACACACACACACACACACACACACACGGATCTAGTGGGGTCTTAAATCACTATGGTGCTGAGAATCTCAGTGTAGCAGCAACAACAGAGTGGCGTAGACTGTGCTCCTTTATGGGGGTTTAAAATTTTTTTTATTTAAACTATTGTGATTTACAAAGTTATTCCTAGTTGGGTTTTAGACATACAGTGTTTCAGTACCCATCTCATCCTCTACCATTGTTCCCTCCAGCCTAAAACTCCCTCCACTAGTGTTCTCAGAGTTCATCCCATGCCCCCTTGCTCCCCTCCTGCCCCAACCTGCCATCATCATGGGCCCATTTTTAAGTTTGCTGGTGAAAGTTCCGGTCTCATGATTTCAGTGTATTGACTCTGTGGTTTGGATATTTAGTTCTGTCCTTTCTGAACCCCACCAAATGCACCTGAGTCTCTTTGGCCCCCTGCCCCACTGTCATGTCACATTTGTCTTTCTCCTCCACTCAGTTTATTTCCTTCTCCTCACTATACTCTGGGGCCAAGAGTGTTCTCAATAACCCCATTTAAATCATTGCATCCCTTCATGCAGTTATTCTAAAAGCCTCATATAAATGATATTATTCTGTATTTTTTGTGGGTATTTTTTAGAATTTGTGATTTTTGTATGGCAGGTAAAGTTAGTTAAACTTTGTGTTGTACATTTCTCTGGGTTCACCAGGAGAGTTTTAATAGGGATTGCCTTGAATTGTATGATGTTTTGGATGGGTTTCACCAGGTTAGTCCTTTCTACCCATGAGCATAGACATGGACTTTTTTTCATTGTGCCTTCTGTTTGTTTTAATAGTGACTTACATTTTTTTCTTATTTATTTTCTCCCTTGTTTTAATAGTGACTTACATTTTTTGTTTTTCATTTATGATGGGTCTTTTACTTCCCTTGTTTAATTTAGTTCTACGCGCATAACTTTTTATTTTAATACTAAATTCCTTTATTTTAAACACCATGATTTACAGAGTTGCTCTTTACACAGTTGTTTTTGGCATTCAGTGTTCCATCATCAATCCCACCACCAGTGGAACATTTCCTCCATAGTTATTCCTGCTTTCCCAACCTCCTCGAAGCCTGCCCCTTGGCAGGTATGAATAATGAACTTAATTTTGCTTGGTACCACTAAGTGGTAATGGAAATATTGAAAAACTGTCATTAAAAAGAAAATTGTGAAAATTGTCTTATCTTGCAAGTGGGGTCATTGTCTGAAGGTTTCCTAAGCTGTTTATTGCTAGTTGAGCTTCTGTTGTTGGTTTTGTTTGTTGGGCTTAGGTGGTTTCTATAATTAATTTCACAAAGAATTTGGTGTTTTCCTACTGGGAAGTCAGTATTAAAATGATGGGGGTGTCACACGGCTGCATAAGTGTCTGCATAGCTAATGGAAATTATAAGCCTAAAATAAATACAACCTTGTAAATCAACATTGCCCAATGAAACATATGCATTTATTTATTTTTCATAGTTGATTAGGGTCCTACTTGTTTTATAAGTGCTGTAAACATAAAGATGGGGTGAACATTTTTCTTTTCTTTGAAACTATGTATAAGAATACTGTGCATGAGGAATTCTTTATTTTTTATCTGGTTGTGCTTATTCTGTTGTTATCAGCGATTCTATGCTTTTTTTCTCTGCCAAGAAGACAATCTGTATTTCAGTTCTTCTCACAATCAACATGAATTTATTGAGAGTTACAATTCACAATCTCTTTTTGAGTTTTCACCTGTCTTCCTGGAGTCATTGTAAGAAAGTAGCAGCCAGAATGACCTAAACAGGATACTTTCAAGACTTTTCTTTCTTTCTTCCTTACTTCCTTTCTTTTTTTATTTGTTTTGGCACTGTATGCTGAGCTCCCTATTGTGGCAGGCCCAGGCAGGCCTCAACTTTGACACTGACTTTCCTTTTTTCTATCCTTTTAGGTCTTTCTGTACCATTCCCACAGTGGTTGGCAAGATATCGTTTCTACCTCCCTCTCCATGGCCCATGTCAGTGGCATCTTGGCTGCTAGAGTATGGAGCTGGCCTCTGGGAGTCAAGTAAGTGCCTTTTTTACTTTTTGGCATGGTTTTTGCTTACTTTGCAAAGCCATGTAGAGACACTTCTTAAAGTTAGTTTTTTAAAAAGGCACTTGCTTGACCCTTTTGGGCTGGCTCTTTGCTCCAGCCTGCTCTATAACACCTGGTAGCCAACATAAGATGGAAGCTTACTCTAGGGGACAGAGTCTCAGAGGCTGGAATTTTTTTTCCCCTAGGGTAGAAGCCAAGGGATATTAGATTTAAACATTTCTTGATTAGATCACTAGTATTGATTCATATTGATTAGTTCATTTATATTGATGCACAATCTGAGAATGAATCGGAACTTCTTTAAGTAGTTCTTTAGTTACTTGGCCTCTTAAAAATGGAGCAGGTTGTAAAGGCTCAGTGGTCCACTGGGCTAAATCAAGGAGGTTGTATGAAACTGGTCAGCTCTCATAGAAAAGTCAGTCAATTTGACATTGTTCAGTATGAGGTTAGCCTTAATCTAGGTGAGGAAGTGAAGGGCAATGCTCATGAGGTTGGGTTTTTTCTCCTTAACACTCAAGTTTGCTAAAACATGGTATTTTACTTTTTGCAGGTCACCTTGTAAATTTTGCTCATGTAGATTAACACAACCCCTGTTATGTCATAACAACCATGTAAGGGAGAGTGTTTTCCTGCTCTGTCTTAGGTATTGGTGATGTGACGTGTTCACGCAGGGGAAACGGACATTCTCAGGTATGTGACAATCATGATTCTTCAGTGTTTTCTCCCTGTTTCGGCGAGAACTCAGAACACAGCTCTGCGGACGGTTGTCTTGCTATTTGATCTTACTTCCCCCTGATAGAGAGATAGGTTTGGCAAATTGAGGCCACTGCTTGTTTTTTTTTTGTTCTGGAAAAACAAATTATAATAAAGTTTTATCGAGATCGAATTTATATGTTGTCAGTGGCTGATTTTCCATCTCAGTCACAGCATTGAGTTGTGACAGAGAGAGGACTGTCACTGCCTTCAGTACTTAATAATGTTGCACCTTCATCTTCTCCTCATGCTGTCTCTAATTAAATTCCAATCCAGCTAATTAAATTTCCATTATAATCAGTGACTGCTTCGGAGCTCCCAGGTTTTGTGAAGTACCATGCCATGTAGTTTGATTTTTATTTAGGGCCAAAAACTAGCTATTATAATTGCATTGCTGAGGAAATAGGGTCTAGATAACTTGTCCACACTAGTAAGTGATGGAACCGAGAACTCACATGTGGATGCCACCAGTAGGCAAGGTAGTGTCTTAGGTAGGTGAGTCCTTGTTCCTTTTGGTACCTTCGACCCATTCCCCTCGCTCTTCACTTTGTGGGTCTTTTTTCCCTCTCTTACACTTTCATTTCATTCATTCTTCCGAGCCTGATATGTGTCATCTCTGCAGTGATTTCTTTTCTTCACCACTACTCGAATATTAGCACTTCCATGTACTTTTTGGTTTCTCTGTCCTGACTCTTCTTACCTATGTTAAGTCTTATGTCCAGGGTATGGAAAAGTCAAACCTTGTCCATACTAGCTTTTGCAAGAAGACAAAAGTTTTGATTGCTGTCCAGAGCACAGTGGAAGCAGACTGCCTCAGTGCTCAACTGCCTCACTGTCCTTTTGCTCAGGGAATATTTATACCGGTAGAAGGAAAGACCAGAATTTTTTCTCATTTCTTTCTTGAAAAATGGGAGTGAGGCTTTAGGACCTATAGGATGGAGCTGTTGAGGTCAAACAAGAGGTCTCCGGATGAACAGGATGATAATGTGTTGTTGTTTTCTGTACATTTTCTGCTAAACCTGAAAGACTTTGTAATGGGTGTTAGATGCTTTTGCCTGGTTTGAAGGTAAAAGGGAAAAATGGGCAAGGGTATGTGCCTCCGAATTTTGCTTATTTCTTCTCGGAAAGCCATTTGTCACTTATTTACTGCTCCTGTAAGGCCTTGCTGCCAGATAGGTGTGAAAGAGTTTGTTATTACCAGCTTTTCAGTGTCAGGTAAACATGTCTCTTTAAGACCATGGTTTTATGTGGATGATTGAGTGTAGGACCTTTAGAGCGTACGTAACTTTTTGAGGTTGAAGGCTTGGATTATGCAGTATATGTGTATTGCCTATGTCCTTGTATTCATGTCTTGTCTGGTGCTTTCTTTCTCTCTTGATATACACACACACATATACGTATGTATCTCAAACTCTCAATAAATGTACACGTTGATGATTTGAAGTGATAGTTATTAGTCGAACATATGTAATATATATATGACCCTTTTTTTTTGCTTCTTGCAGCTCTTTCTAAATTCATCTTGATTCTTAATTTGGATGTAATATAAAGTATTCAGATTAAAGCTATAGTTAACTCATAGACATAAACCTTGGTAACTTTTACTCTTACTGCTTCAGGTCAGAACAACTGTTCCTATCCCTTTGTCCTTGGTTTTTTGTTGTCAGAACTCAGAGTTCATTGAGTTCTGTCAGGCAGAAGACGACAGAGTGTTTATGTGTCCTACAAGCAGAGTTATGCAGAGAAACTAGCTCTCCAGAGACTGACAGGGCCTGGCCTAGAGTATTTGCCCATTTCTTTTTTTTTTTTTTTGTATTTGCCTATTTCTGTCTGAAGAACTGCACTATGGGATAGAAAATTCAAGAATGTATGACACAATACTTCTCACCTGGTACCAGTCAGTTCTAGTTTGCCCTGCAGAATATTTGGGGCCCCTCCAGCCCTCAGATGGCATCACTTTCTCCCTCTCCCCCTGTTCCTCGTTGTTACCAACTTTCTTGTTAGTATTTTAATTCTTCAAAATTAATAGACGCATGCCCACCTTACAGCACATATACAGCACATATACAGATGAGATTATTTCTCTTTGGAATAAATGCAGCTTGCTTATTTCTTACCAATCTCATCTCCCAGTCTCTTCCCTAATGTCTCTCCCTTCATAAATTTATAATCTTTCCCATGCACTCAACACTCTCTTTCTTCATTTCTCGGTTTTATTTTTTCTTAGCACTATTAGATCTTTTTGTATAATTGCCCTTCCTCCATGTTACCTCAGTGAGAGCCGGAATTTTTTTCCTTCACCTGAAATTTCTGCTCTCTCGATGCTTTGTTGTGGTTAGTGATGTCTTGTCGATGGACATATGGTTCTATATGCTCTCGGCCTTTACAAGAACCATTTTATTTGGTTGAAATGAAAATATCTGCATTATCTATAAACAAGTAACTTTGGACCTGTTATTTTTGTAATTTCTACATCACTGTGATTTAACATTGCTGTTCACCAGAGTTTCTTGGGAGAAATTCAGAAGTAGTCAGGGTTAAATAAATATATACTTAGTTATGTGTTATTTTCACAATAATATCACGGTGTCTTTGAAGACCTGTGCTAATGGGAAAAATGGAATTTGTCCATTTGGAGATCAAAATAGGCTTATAAGGATATTTTGCAGGATTATTCAAATTCATAGATGAGGCTAACATAATGGAGTTTTGTTTTTTTTTGTTTGTTTGTTTTTGTTTTTGGGCCACACCCGGCGTTGCTCAGAGGTTACTCTTGGCTGTCTGCTCAGAAATAGCTCCTGGGGCCCGGAGAGATAGCACAGCGGCATTTGCCTTGCAAGCAGCCGATCCAGGACCAAAGGTGGTTGGTTCGAATCCCGGTGTCCCATATGGTCCCCTGTGCCTGCCAGGAGCTATTTCTGAGTAGACAGCCAGGAGTAACCCCTGAGCAATGCCGGGTATGACCCAAAAACCAAAAAAAAAAAAAAAAAAGAAATAGCTCCTGCAGGCACAGGGGACCATATGGGACACCGGGATTTGAACCAACCACCTTTGGTCCTGGATCGGCTGTTTGCAAGGCAAACGCAGCTGAGCTATCTCTCTGAGTCCCCATAATGGAGTATTTTAAAGGTATATATGTACCTCACAAACTAGAAACTGTTTTTTCTCTTTGATCTTACTGACTTCCCCTTCCCCTTTTTTATTCTAAGAAGATTTAATCCTTCATTATATTGAAGTTGTAATCATTGCTAGTTTTTATATTTATTTTGTTTGTTTGGTTTTATTTGGGTCACACCCAGTGGCACTCAGGGGTTACTCCTGACTTTGCTCAGAAATCTTTGCTGGCAGGCTCGGGAGGCCGTATAGGATGCCGGGATTTGAACCCCATCCTTCTGTGTCTAAGGAAACGCCCTACCGCTGTGCTATCTCTCTGGCCCCCAGTTTTTATTTTTAACATTCAAGATGTTTTTATTGTTTCCTAAAAAAATTTAAAAGGAAGAAAGAAAAGAAAGCTAGTATTTTCTTTGTTTGCCTGATATTGAAAGCATGGTAGAGTTCATTTTTTTCAAATTCACTTTTTGGAATTTTAGCATAGATAAAAATACATTTTTGAATTTTTTTCAGGGTCTAATAGCAGCTAGAAACGAGGAGTTTGAATTAAAAGCTCTCAGGTCTTCCTGACAGACAATTAAGAAATTAAGAATAAGTCTGTTTTTCTTTCTTGGTTGACATTTAACAAAAATTTGCATTTTCATCCTTTAAGATTTTTAGATATTGGAAAAAAATAAAAATCTACTTCTGGGGGCTGGAGAGATGGCACAGAAGTAAGGTGTGTTTGCCTTGCATGTGGCTGATTCAGGAGAAGGGACCCGGTTCAATTCCCGGCATCCAATTTGGTCCCCCAGCCTGCCAGGGGCAATTCTTGAGTGCAGAGCCAGGAGAACCCCTGAGCTCTGCTGGGTGTGACTCAGAAACAAATCAAATCAATAAAATTTTTTTAAAAATATCTACTTCTGTGGAAAGCTTAATTTTTGTTTTGTCTTTCCTTTTTGTCTTCTGAAAATGTTTATCTGCTATAGTTTTGTCTTCAGAATGTTTATCTTCTATATTTTTGTCTTAGAGAATGCTTACATTTTGTACTTTTTAAATTAAGATTTCCTTTTTCAGAGACATTTATGATTCTTAGTAAATCTGAAAGGAAGCTATGTATTTAGAGTTTTTTTGGGGGGGAGCACATTCAACAGTGCTCAGGGGTTATTCCTGGAAGGCTTGGGGGACCATATGGAATGCTAGGGATCTAACCCTGGTTGGCTGTATTCAAGGCAAACAGTCTATCTCCAGCCCTTGGAAATTAAAAAAACAGAATAGGAAAAATGCTACTCAGAGAAAACCTATTAAATAGATTTGTGTCTTCCAGATTTTTGTTTTGTTTTGTTTTTGGGCTACACCTGGTGACGCTTGGGTTACTCCTGGCTCTGCACTCAGAAATCGCTCCTGGCTTGAGGGGATGTTGGGGATCAAATGGAGGTCTGTCCTGGGTCAGCCATGTGCAAGGCAGATGCCCTACTGCTACGCTATCACTCTGGCCCCTTCCAGTTATTTTTTAATGAAGATTATCTTGCTTGTTTTTTTTTTGGGGGGGGGGGTCATACTTGGCAATACTTAGGGGTTACACCTGGCTCTTCACTCAAGAATTACTCCATAAGATACTGGGGTGGGGGGACCCCATGGAATACAGGGAAGTGAACCTAAGGCAATCACAGGCAAGACAAATGCCCTGTTCAGTATACTATCACTTTGGTTCCTCCTTGTCTTATTTGGATAAAAGAATAGTTTTTTTTAATATAAAATATAAAATAACTGTATTGTTTGCTTTTTTTTCTTGACACTAAACCAAGTATTTAATAAACTTGCTATGAAAATTTAATGCCAGCATGATATTCCAAAGAGTGCCTCCCAATATTAGTTTGTATTTATAAGGTGATTTTCAAAATTGCCCATTGAGAGTGCACTTGCTGCAGCCCTGAGATCAACCCCTGGTTCTGAAAAACAAAACCAACCAACAAAAGATCTAAACAATCTTTTCCTGAAATACATTTCAGGAAGAGAGGGAAAACATCTAATATTCACCTGAAGATCCTTCTGTACCATGTGCACAGAATTGGTTATTTCCCCAATCTCACTTGTCTGTATTCACAGTAATAATAAAATTTGATAAGCATTTCAAGTGTGTTTTCAAAGCTCCTCTGTTTGAGATGTCTTTCTGTTTGTTTGTTTTTGGGGGCCCCACCCAGTGATGCTCAGGGGTTACTACTGGCTATGTGCTCAGAAATCACTACTGGCTTGGGGGACCATATGGGACGCTGGGGGATTGAACTGAGGTCTGTTCTAGGTTAGCGTGTGCAAGGCAAATGCCCTACCACTTGCGCCACCGCGCCGCCCCCTGAGGTATCTTTTGTGTGTGTTTTGTGGGGTACTTGTGGGGAGCCTACCCAACATGGTCAGGGCTTATTCTTGGCTCTGTGCTCAGGGATCACTTCTAGTTTTGCTCCAGGGAACCATATTAGGTTCTAAGCATTGAACCTAGGTTTTGGCTGCATGCAATACAAACACTTTTTAGCACTGTTATCTCTCTAGCCCCATTGTAGAGGCCTTTTGCCTTGGTAGTGAAAATGCTTAGATTTTCCTAAGGGTTTCAAAAATCACATCCTTCAGGGGTCTCAAACTTGCAGCCCGTGCAAATGGCCCTCGTACAACATTTTGTGGCCCTGCCCTAGAGGAATCTTTTTTTTTTTTTTTTTTTGTTTTGTTTTGTTTTAGTTGTTTGGGTCACACCCCCCAATGTTCAAAGCTTACTATTGACTTTGCACTCAAGGATCACCCCGACTTTGCCTCCTGCGGCCCCCAGGTAAATTGAGTTTGAGACCCCTGATCTAGACACTTAGATGCATTTAAAAATACAATTGGGGGGGCCGGAGAGATAGCATGGAGGTAAGGCGTTTGCCTTTCATGCAGGAGGTCATCGGTTCGAATCCCGGCGCCCCATATGGTCCCCTGTGCCTGCCAGGAGCAATTTCTGAGCCTGGAGCCAGGAATAACCCCTGAGCACTGCCAGGTGTGACCCAAAAACCAAAAAAAAAAAAAAAAAAAAAAAAAAATACAATTGGATATACTGTGACATTTTTCTTTTCTTTTCTCTTCTTTTCTTTTCTTTTTTTCTTTTCTTTTCTTTTCTTTTCTTTTCTTTTCTTTTCTTTTCTTTTTTTTTTCTTTTTTTTCTTTTTCTTTTTTTTTTTTTTTTGTTTTTGGGCCACACCTGGCGGTGCTCAGTAATTACTCCTGGCTGTCTGCTCAGAAATAGCTCCTGGCAGGCATGGGGGACCATATGGGATACCGGGATTCGAACTAACCACCTTAGATCCTGGATTGGCTGCTTGCAAGGCAAACACCGCTGTGCTATCTCTCCGGGCCCACCATGACATTTTTCAAAGAGGTAGATCAAACACTCTTGAAATTCAATAAACTTCCACGAATAGCTAGAGCAACCCTAAGGAAAAAGACTATAGGAGGCATAACTTTCCCCAAATTTAAATTGTACTGCAAAGCAATAGTCACTAAAACAGCATGGTATTAGAATAAAGATAGATCCTCAGGTCAATGGAATAGACTTGAGTATTCAGAGAATGTTCCCCATTCATACAATCAATTAATCTCTGGTAAAGGGACAAGAAATGCAAAATGGAGCAAGGAAAGCCTCTTCAACAAGTGGTGTTGGGACACTGGTCAGCCACATTCAAAAAAGTGAACTCAGACCTCCATCTAACACCATGCACATAGGTCAAAACCAAATGGATTAAATACCTTGATATCAGACCTGAAATGATAAGGTATATAGAGCAACATGTAGGTAAAACACTCCATGACATTGAGACTTAAGGCATCTTCAAGGAGGAAACATCACTCTCCAATGAAGTGGAAATGGAGAAAAGCAGATGGGACTATATATTATCTGAGACTATATGAGATGCACCTCAAAGGAAATAGTACTAGGATACAAAAGCCACCCACAGAATGGGAGAAGCTATTCACCCAGTACCTATCAGATAAGGGGCTATTATACAAGGTACTGACCGAACTTAACAAGAAAAAAAATCTAATCCCATCCAAAAAATGGGGAGAAGAAATAAACAGACATTTCCTCAAAGAAGAAATACAAATGGCCAAAAAGCACATAAAAATATGCTTCACATCACTAATTATCAGGGAGCTGCAAATCAGAACAACAATGAGGTACCATTTCATGCCACAGAGACTGGCACACATCACAAAGAATAAGGACAATCAGTGCTGGCGGGGATGTGGAGAGAAAGAAACTCTCATTCACAGCTGGTAGGAAGGCCATCTAGTCCAGCCTTTAGGGAAAACAATATGGGGATTCTTCAAAAAACTTGAAATTGAGCTCCCATATGATCTAACTATACCACTCCTAGAGATATATCCTCAGAACACAAAAACACAATACAAAAATGCCTTCTGCATGCTTATATTTATTGAACTGCTATTTGCAGTAGCCAGACTCTGGAAATAACCCAGATGCCCAACAACAGATGAGTGGCTATAGAAGCTGTGATACATATACACAATGGAATACTAAGCAGCTGTCAGGAGAGATGAAGTCATTAAATTTTTCTATATATGGATGGATATGCTGAGTGAAATAAGTCAGAGGGAGAGAGATAGGCACAGAATAGTCTCACTCATCTGTGGGATTTAAGAAAAATAAAAGACATTATTGTAATAATACCCAGTGACAGTAGAGATGAGGGCTCAAAGGACTGACCCAAGATCTGAAGCTTACCATGAAGAGTGGTGAGTTCAGTTAGAGAAATAACTACACGGACAGCTATCATGACAATGGTAATGAGTGAGAGAAGTAGAATGCCTGTCTCAAATACTGGCAAGGGGAGGGGGAGAAAGGGAATGGGGCTATTGGTGGTGGGAATGTTGCACTGGTGAAGGATGGTGTTCTTTTAATGACTGAAACCCAACTACAAACATATTTGTAATCATGGAGCTTAAATAAAGATATCTTTAAAAAATAAAAACAATTAGTTTGTTGTTTGGTTTGTGGGCCACTCCTGACAATGTTCAGTGATTACAGTCTCTGTGCTCAGGAATTACTTCTGGAGGTGCTTGGGGACCGTATGGCATGCTGAGGATCCAATCCAGGTTGGCTGCGTTCAATGTAAATGCCCTCTCCACTGTTTGGTCCTGAACATCTTTTAAAAGACTGTATTCTTGGGGGTGGGTTGTATATTAAAGCTCCTATCCCTTAACTCCTTTAATAATGTTGATTTTTTTTCTTTGTAATTTGTTAGAAATTTTATATATTTTGAAAATGAAGTCTTTGGGGTCTGAGGTGAACTGTTTTTTAGTTTGTCTTTTTTAGGTTTGTTTATCTTCGGGGGCCACACCAATCAGTGCTTAGAGGCTAATCCTGACACTGTGCCAAGTGTGTTCTCTGGCATTGAGCAGGGACCATATTTGTTGTTAGGGTGTAAACCAGGGTCAGCCGCAGGCAAGAGGAACACATGAACACATGAATCTCTGTATGATCTATCTCTCTGGTCTTTCAGTTTGTCTTTTTTTTTTTTTTTTTTGGTTTTTGGGTCACACCCGGTAACGCTCAGGGGTTACTCCTGGCTATGCACTCAGAAGTTGCTCCTGGCTTGGGGGATCATATGGGACACTAGGGGATCGAACTGCGTGTCCAAGGCTAGCGCAGGCAAGGCAGGCACCTTCCCTCTAGCGCCACCACCCAGCCCCTCAGTTTGTCATTTTTAACAATTAAATCCCTTAAGTCTGAGTCTACACCTTCAACTAAGGCACATTTGAAGAGCTGTATTGTGTATAAAAATAGGAAGTTACCTGCAAATGTTGCTAAAATTACTCCTGAAAAAAGAAAAAAAGAAACTGAACACAATTATGTGAACAAAGCTTAGATTAAGTTTCTGTTGAAAAGGGTATTTTACCTAAAGGTATAGGGACATTTTTTTCTCATTTTATCAACTTTTAAAATGGGCATTTTTGGCACTAGTTGGATTTTTTTTATTGGATTTTTACTGGATTTTTAAAATTCTAGATCTTTTGTTGGAAAAGAGATAAACAACCCCTTTTCATGTTTATTGACAATATTGGTACTTAGTGTTGATTAATGACTCTTTTGAAAAGAGATACTCTTGTCCATTTTTATTGCACCATATAGATACTTAATGCTAATGAATGAATCTTTAGAAACTGGTTTCTAATAGCCTTTCTTTTGTTTTATTTACATAGTGTTTTTATTTGTAAAATACTGAGTCCTATGTCTTCAGATAATGATTGAACTGTGAATTTATAGGGTTTTTCCTGTATTGCCTGATTCTCCCTCCCCCCCCTTTTTTTTGAAATGTGGGAAGCAATACTGGGCAATGCTCTGGGGTTACTCCTGGCTTCGTACTCTGGAATTACTCCTGGTGGTGCTCGGGGGTATCATATGGGAGGTCAGGGATTAAGCCATGGATACCTGGGTTGGCTTTATGCAAGCACATGCCCTACCCTCTGTACTATTGCTCTGGCCCTATTATTGCCTAATTTTTTTTGGGGGGGGTCACACTTGGTGATGCTCAGGGGTTACTCCTGGTGGCTCTGCACTCTGGCAGACTCAGGGGACCATATGGGATGCCGGGAATCTAACCACCATTGGTCCTGGGTTGGCCATGTGCAAGGCAAACGCCCTACCGCTGTGCTATCTCTCCGGTTCCTATGGCCTAATTTCTTATCTCTCTTTTTCTGTTTGCTCTGAGGAAACCATGCAGTATAAATACATCCTTCCCTCATTTTTCCCCATCCTTAAATCATCATCCTTTCTTATTTTTTTGCCAACCTCTTCATACCTTGTCTCCTCAGAATGCCTATGCACATATTCTATTTTTTTTACATCTTGTTTTATAAAATGAGAATCCTTTTTTGCATTCTTCCCTTCACCTTGTTCTTTCTCAATCAGTACTACTTAGCAGAATGCCAGTTAGATGGCCACCAAATCAATTATTTAAGGACTGACAAAAACATGCCATCATATGAGTGATTATTCCCTGCTACAGCCATCCCTCTGTTGAGCTCATTTCTTATAGATGGGCATTGACTCTATTTCCCATTTTTGTCGCTATGTATTTTAGCAGCTATCTTGGGTTGATTTTTTTTTGGGCCACACCGGCGGTGCTCAGGGGTTACTCCTGGCTGTCTGCTCAGAAATAGCTCCTGGTAGGCACGGGGGACCATATGGGGCTCCGGGATTTGAACCAACCACCTTAAGTCCTGAATTGGCTGCTTACAAGGCAAACACCACTGTGCCATCTCTCCGGCTATCTTGGGTTGGAACAAAGATTCTGGGAGATGAACAATCAGGAGTTGGGGTTCTGGGGAAAGGATGCAGGTGGAGGCTGGCATGTTCGCCTAGCATGCTCGAGGGTTAGAGTTCAATTCCTGGTATCAGTTGTGCTCTGGTGTCTGGCTGGTGGTGGCTTTCAGTACTGCCTGTCGGAGCAGTTAGTAACACATCGACACTGATGTGCCAGGACAGGCCTCATCCAAGCTGGAGTCACCAGGAATGCCCCTCTTGCATTTCTTGGAAGGTTCCCTAAAAAGCAGCACCAGGAAGGCTTTCTGTTTCGAAGGATGTATACACAGTGTCTACTTAATAACAGTAATCACTCTCAAATTCTATTCCAAAATCAATAGCATGCAGAGATTCCTTTTGAAATTGTCCAAGACCTTAAATATATAATTATGTGCCTCCTTTATGGTTGTTAAAGGATTTACTGGATTCTGCAAAGCCTTTATCTTTATAAAATTCCCTGTTTGTGTCTTGAGCATGTTCGTTTCAAATTTAGAAGAAAACAAAAATCCCCAAAGCTCTTAATTTTAGTATCTTATTATATTTCAGTGTCTTATTATTATGCCAACACAATAATACTCGAATAGACCAAAGGGTAAATGGAATTGAGGGAAAATGATAAAACTTGACTTTGGGAGATGAGATTGGGAAATAAAGAACATTTGTATAAATAGAGCTTTAAAAATATTTTAATTTAATATTGTTTAGTTTCGTTTTGGTCTTGGGCCATACCGAGTAGTGCTCAGGAATTACTCCTGGCACGCTCGGGGGACCCTATGGAATGCCAGGGATCAAACCCGGCAAACTCCCTACCCACTGTGCTATCATTCTGCCCCCTGGATAATAGATTTTTCTTTTAAATTGGGTCTTTCTTGGTTCCAGGCAGATTAATTTTGAGTCTTTTTCTAGAGTAGTCTCGGTTTGCATAGATAAATATAGAGCAACAGTGTTGCAGGGGGGAGCACAGTAGAAAGTGTGTGGGAGCTGCGGTAGGTTCACACAGCAGATCACATCTAGAATAAAGTGGAGATGAAAATGCTCATTGAGATTTGTGTTCTTGAAGTATTACGAGACAATAGTTCCTACCCTGTATTCAGAGCCATTCAGAATCTTGCTGAAAAAAGTATTTTCTTTATTTACATTTTAATTTATTATTATTTAAAACAATTTTAAGAATTTCATGTGTAGCCTTATTTTACTTTTTTCTTTTCTTTTTTTTTTTTTTTTTTTTTTTTTGTGGTTTTTGGGTCACACCCGGCAGTGCTCAGGGGTATTCCTGGCTCCACGCTCAGAAATTGCTCCTGGCTGGCACGGGGGACCATATGGGACGCTGGGATTCGAACCGATGACCTCCTGCATGAAAGGCAAATGCCTTACCTCCATGCTATCTCTCCAGCCCCCTTTTTTATTTTCTTAATCTCTTGGTTTTTAATTGATACCAGGGTTTATTGATTTTTCTTTTTTTTAAAAGAATAATATATTGAAGCACCTTGATTATAGACATGATTGTAGTTGGGGTTCAGTCTCATAAAGAACACCTCCCTTCACCTGTGCAACATTTCCATCACCAATGTCCCTCATTTCCCTCTTTTCCCTACCCGCCTGCATTTGAGGCAGCCATTTTAATTTTCTCACTCATTAACATTGTTATGATAGTTGTCAGTGTAGTTATTTCTTTAACTGCACTCATCACTCCTTGTGGTGAGCTTCATATCGTGGGTCAGTCCTTCCAGCCCTCATCTCTATTGTCTCGGGCCATTATTACAATAATGTTTTTTTTTTTTTTTAAATTCATAGATGAGTGAGACTATTTTGTGTCTATCTCTGTCTCTCTGACTTATTTCACTCAGCATAATAGATTCCATGTCCATCATAGGACAATTTCATGATTTCATCTTTCCTGACCGCAGCCTTATGCTAAATGCTGGGTTACAGGAATCAATCGATCAGGTCCCATGTGCTGATGGTGTTTACATGGTGGGGGAGATAATGGCCTAATAAATAAAATAACAATTAACTATCAGACAATAAAGACCTAATCAAATATTTCCACACAATGAATCATTGTTGCAAATGAATTAGTTTTGAAACAGCCAGAAAAAAGGTTTTGAAGGATTTGGGGAAACTGAGAATCTTTTTGGGGGTGGGGATGTTAGAAAAAAAAATTTGAGGTCTACTTGGCTGAAAACCGTGTCCCCATTCCACTAACTAGGCCATAGACTGAGTCGACTCCCCTGTAGGAAAAAGGGATGTTACCACCCAGAGAGACGCCACATGGGGCTTCTATTCACTTAATTGAAATAGCCTGGGATGTGTTGGATTGATAGGGCCTGGTTCGAATCCCTGCTTCCTGTTTGCAAGAGAAGCTGGGAGAATTTCTGACTGTCCTCCAGGAGGAAGGAATATAAGATGGGAAATTATCTAAACTATAGAGACTTCTTAAAGACAGCTGAGCTATTAAAACAAATTAATAATCATCAAAGAGGAAGAGAGAGAATGCAGTGAAAATTGAGATTTGAGTCACCCGAGAAAGGAGAAATCAGGTCCTGATAGGAGTAATAACTTTTAGCAGGGAGGATACGTGAGAAGGTACTTCCTGGTTTTTAGGTATGATCAGAGTTTGGACCAGAGGATAGGGAATGAAGTTGGCCCAATGGAGCGGTTAAGGTGTTGTATGTTGTGTGATATAATGGACAAGAAGGCCTTTTTTTTTTTTTCTTTCATGAATTTGCTTGTCATCCTTGTGCAGGGGCCATACTAATCTTCTCTGTATCTTTCCAATTTTAGTATATGTGCCTTCGAAGCAAGCACAAGAAAGCCTTGCTTTTTTTTTTTTAATTGGGGAAAAATTGGAGGAAATTCATCTTCCCTTTTCTACCCTTGAGAGTAGGAATATAATTATAAATGTGTCAAAAAGAAGATATTTCTGTGTTATTAACTCCCGCCAGCTGTTATTTTGGAGTAACTGGAATTATTTGTTACTTGTTAAGCAGAGAAACACATGGGGTTTCCAAATAAATAAATAAATAAAGCAAAAATACTACAAATGCTGCGTGGCCAGTGGCTAGTAGGGAGAAGAACTCTATTTTCTTTCCAGTACCCCAACCTGGGGAACCTTGAAAGAAACCAGTTCTTTGGGGCTGGCAACATAGTATGGGTGAAGACACCTGCCTTGCTTGCAGCTGACCTCAGTTCAATCCCTGGCACCACATATACTTTATTGAGCACCACTAGGAATTATCCTTGAGCACAGAGCCAGGAGTCAATCCTGGGCACCACAGAGGTTCCCCCTGCCCCGTCATTTCCTCCCCCCCCCCAAAAAAAAAACAAAATCCCAAATCAAAAATGTTTGTTAGTTCTCTTACCTCTATGTAAGTACAGTGCTTTGTGGTTAGTTTTTTTTTTTTTTTTTTTTGTGGTTTTTGGGTCACACCCGGCAGTGCTCAGGGGTTATTCCTGGCTCCAGGCTCAGAAATTGCTCCTGGCAGGCACGGGGGACCATATGGGACGCTGGGATTTGAACCGATGACCTCCTGCATGAAAGGCAAACGTCTTACCTCCATGCTATCTCTCCAGCCCCAGTTTTTATTTTTTTTTATTATTTTTTTTTTATTCTGGGGTTACACCCGGCAGTGCTCAGGAGCTACTTCTGACTTTACACTCAGAAATCGGCCCTGGCAGGCTCGGGGAACCATATGGAATGCCGGGATTGATCCACCGTCCTTCTGCATGCAAGGCAAATGCCCTACCGTTGTGCTATCTCTTCGATCCCTATGGTTAGTTTCTAGACACTTGTATTGCTCCAGATCTAGTGAGTGCCTCAGAGTATATGTCTGTTGCTCTACTGTATATGGAGCTTTTAATTAAATAATATAGAGAATTGATAGCAAATGGATTTTTGTTTTTAACATATTAAATTAATGTGTTTTTGTTTTTGTTTTTGTTTTTGTTTTTGGTTTTTGGGCCACACCCAGCGGTGCTCAGGGGTTACTCCTGGCTGTCTGCTCAGAAATAGCTCCTGGCAGGCACGGGGGACCATATGGGACAGCGGGATTCGAACCAACCACCTTAGGTCCTGGATCAGCTGCTTGCAAGGCAAACGCCGCTGTGCTATCTCTCCGGGCCCAACTTAATGTATTTTTTAATTCCAGAAAAATTTTGGCCACACCCAACGATGATTTTGAGTTACTCCTGGCTTCATTCCTAGGAATCACTCCTGGTGGTTCTTGGGAGAACTATATGGGCTGCCAGGGATTGAATTTGGGTTAACTACATGGGTTAACACCTCTCTCTCTGATCCCGCTGACTGATTGATTTTTAGCCTTATTCTTGGCCAGTCTACACGGCATCCTGTGGTGGCAGGAACTGATTCTAACGAGGACCCATCTTGGTCCTGTCAGCTAGAAGAGATTTGGGATGCAGAAACTATCTTCTGTTTCATGGAATGAGGGAACCTGTGATGCCAGTTGCTACTTGCTGCTCTTGCCATGTCTCAAAAAAAAAAAAAAAAAACAAACAAACAAACAAAAAAAAACAGCCACTGAGATGTTTTTAATAAATAAAAAAAACATAAAGATGTTTTTGGTAATATGGAACGGCTCTATATAGTGAGAGTAAAGGCCAGCTCTGACCTCATGCCTGTGATTGATGGACAATTCATAGGCCACTTGGGTTGTTTTGCTGTTTATAACCAAATGAATAGAATAGTTACTGGGAACATAATTTTTCTTTTTAGAAATGGATAAAAAAAAAAAAAAACCAAACATTTTTCCTCATCCTGAGAGTGGAAATGGGACTGTTACTTCATAGTTTTGTTTTAGTGTAGAGATTAATATATATTTGTCCAATGTTCATCTTTATGTTTTCTGTGTTTCCAGGGATTAAACTCTGGACTTGGTATGTGCTAGGGAGTACCACACCATTTTAGGATTATGCAAATGTTGTATCGATCTATATCTACTTTTGCATGTTTAGATGCATCTATCAGTGCTCAAGGGCTACTCCTGTCCTGATTTTTGGGGTTTGTTACTAGCAGTGCTCAGGAGACCATGTGGGGCCAGAGAATGAAACTAAGCCTCTTGCCTGCAAAAACATGTGCTTCCTTTTATTGAGTATAACCTCAGCTCCATGCTATCTGTTTAAAATGGCAAACAGATTTAAGGGTGTGCAGAGACAAGCCTGTGGCAAAACCAAAATGACAAATTTGTTCAGACTCAGTCTTTGACCCTGGGCTTTCTTGTCAGTGATCCTCATAGAATGAAGTTTGGAGGGCACTGTTGTGTCTCTAACTTGGTGTCAAAGGGCAGTAACTTATTTTTTATTAAGAAAGAATTTACCTGCCATAGCATTCGCCCTTTCTGATGTACAATTCAGTGGTTTTACTGCATTTGCAGAATTCTGTACTGTGGTATTCTAGAATATTTTAATTAGAGCAGGAAGAATGCTTGTACTTGTAGCAGTTGCTTACCACTCCCCCTGTACCAGCCCTCTGGAAAGCACTAATTTACCTTCTTAGATTTATTCTTTCCTAACATGAGCATTTTCCATTAAATGGAATTGTACAATGCATGCCCTTCTATGATTGATTTGTTTTCACTTAGCAATGTTTCTGTCGTGTGTGTGTGTGTGTGTGTGTGTGTGTGTATGTGTATGTGTGTCTGTGTGTGAGAGAGAGAGAGCTCCTGAACTATTTTTCTGGCCCACTAAACATGTCTTAAGAGTTGTCTACATTGCCATGTTTTTTCATTATTATTTCCCTTTATTGTATGATATAATCATAAACTTTTATTATAGTGCTATACCTATTTTGTGTATTCAGTAGTTGATGGCTGTTTGGTTTTTTCCTTTTTATTAGTATGAAAAATGCTACTCTGAATATTATTGTACACTTTTGTGCTATTTTTGAGTGAACATACATGTGTTGATTATCTTGGATACATACCTGGGAGAATTGGAGGGCCATGAGGGTAGTTCTGTACATTTTAGAGAAATTACCAAACTAATTTCTGTCTCATCAATAATAAATGAGGGTTTTAATTTCCTTGCATTCACAGCAATGCATATAACTTCCTTTATTTTAGCTATCTGGTAAGTGATAAGTAGTACCTAATTGTGGGGTTTTGATTGTTTTTGTTTTTGGACAACATCCAGTGGTGCTCAGGCTACTCCTAGCTCTGTACTCAGGAATCACTCTTGGCATATGGGGCTCCATATGGGATTGCCAGGGACCAAACCTGGGTCACTTACATGCAAGGCAAGAGCTCTACCTGCTGTACTATTTCTCTTGTCCTCTAATTCTGTTTTGATTTGTACTCCCATCATGACTATTTATGTTGGACATAGTTTCAAGTATTTATTAGCTATTTGTATATATTCCTTTAGAGAAATATCTATTCAACTTCCAAACCCATTTTCCAATTGGACTGTTTGTCTTTCTTTTTTTTTTTTTTTGGTTTTTGGGCCACACCCTGTGACGCTCAGGGGTTACTCCTGGCTATGCACTCAGAAGTTGCTCCTGGCTTCTTGGGGGACCATATGGGATGCCGGGGGATCGAACCGCGGTCCGTCCTAGGCTAGCGCAGGCAAGGCAGGCACCTTACCTCCAGCGCCACCGCCCGGCCCCGGACTGTTTGTCTTTCTAATTTGAGATTTAAAGAATAGGCATATGTCTTTCCAAACTCTTCTTTACCATGACTTTGTTGTCTATTCATCGTTTAGTAGCCCCATGTTCTTTTCAGCAATTTTTTTTAAAGCTCAGTTAGTTTTGGCAACAAGAGCATGTATAGTTTAAAAAAATTCTTTTTTTTTTTTTGGTTTTTGGGCCACACCCGGTAACGCTCAGGGGTTACTCCTGACTATGCGCTCAGAAGTTGCTCCTGGCTTGGGGGACCATATGGGACACCGGGGGATCGAACCGAGGTCCGTCCAAGGCTAGCGCTGGCAAGGCAGGCACCTTACCTTTAGCGCCACTGCCCGGCCCCTTAAAAAAATTCTTAATGGAGAGCGTTGTGTACAAAGATCAAGAAGTCAAAGCTTACAGAACACTCCTAATAAAGATCAGATGTGATAGAGCCTGATGGGCTGAATTAATTCTCTCTAATTCCATAGCAATCTGATTGAACACGGAAGACAACACTGCTGACTTAATCATCGTAATGCCAGCCTACTCCTTAAAGCACTCATACACACACATACCCACAGGACCTGTGGGTGCCTTGCCAGGTTTTGTAGAGAATGTTTGGATTCTGTAGAGTTTAGACTCCCACATCAGGAATTTGGCTGTCCCAGTCATTCAGAGCTGGTTTAACTGGATCAGATTAGTAATGTCAATTGCTAACTATACTTGCTTTTCATTTCTTTGTCATTTCAGTTTTCATTTTCTCACTGTAGTATCAAAGTTCCCATTCTCCCACCTCACCTGTTCCCTTTTCTCATCCTCTTCCCCTTGGGACCTCAAGTTCTCTGATCATAGTCCTTTTCAATTGTCAATTTCCATTCCCTGTGCTTGTTTATATATCACATATGAGTGAGATCATCAAATTCTGTTCTCTTCCCTTGAACCTATTTTATTTAATTTAAGCAATGCTCTCTGGTTCTGCCTAAGTGGTAGCAACAGGTAGTGTGTTATCATAGTATTCTATTGACGTAGATCTTTTCAAGATACTGTTTTTGTGTTCTTTGGGTCAATGCCAAGGAGTATAAGGTGAACCTAGCTAAAACCCTAAACAAAGGTGTTCTCCCAACTTTCTCTTCCCAGTAACCTCTTCCTTTGATATGTAAAGCCCATTGGGTACTTACTTTTGCATCTGACTTGAACTTGCCCCTCTGGGTATTGGGAGTTGGTTTGAATGAAGAGTGAGTTCTGCCTTGGGTTTGGCAGGAGAGAGCACATGGCAGAGAGGGCCCATGAGGCAAAAGGCAGACTGACTCCAATAAATCTTGTCCTGACTGGCTTGGTATATTATTTCTCCATTGTTACCCTGCTTCATCAGACCTGTAAACTGGTACCTGAGGCAGTCTCACAACTTTTGGATTTTTATTTTACAAAGGAACTTTTCTTTTTTCAGGGGTGTAGTAGCTGCAGCAAATGAGGTTATTAAATACATTCTTAGCTTTATGCACGCTCAGGATATGAATATTCATATGATCAGAACTATCATTTTTATTCCCCCGTCATTTAGTGGACTTATGAATGTGATTTTTTTTAATAGAGCATCTAATTAATTAATTACATGGAAAAAATACACTAACAGAATATTTGTAAGGGCTGCTAGAAAAATATTAAAAAAAAAGGCTGGAAAGAGGTGAGGCTTTGGAGGACAGTTTCAAATTCTCTTTCCACTTGGGATGATTTTTAGACAAGCCACCTTCCTCTCTGTGACATTATCACCCCTTATCTATGAAATCAGATCAGTTTGTAAAATAGCATTGACTGCGGGGCTATAAAATGAGCATTTATGAGAAAGCATCTAGGCTAGAATCCAATTGATGGTACCTGATATGTATAAAATTTCAAGTATATACATATGTGGACATTTAGAGAGCCTTATTGAGATTAAATTGAACATGTTCTCAATCTGGACAATTCTTCCTAATCATTTAAGTTCTTACATTAGTATGGGCCTCCTTTTTTGGTGACTTTTGGTCCACAGTGCTCCACGGTCTGTTTATTGGGGGGGGGCACACCCAGCCGCACTTTAGGTTCTGTACTCAGAAATCACTAGGAGATATACTATTAAGAAGTATACAAGTATGGGCCCGGAGAGATAGCACAGCGGCGTTTGCCTTGCAAGCAGCTGATCCAGGACCAAAGGTGGTTGGTTTGAATCCTGGTGTCCCATATGGTCCTCGTGCCTGCCAGGAGCTATTTCTGAGCAGATAGCCAGGAGTAACCCCTGAGCACAGCCGGGTGTGACCCAAAAGCCAAAAGAAAAAAAAAAAAAGAAAAAAAAAAGAAAGAAGTATACAAGGAAAATACAGATATCCCCATTTTGAGATAATCTTGGGGGAAGGGAGATGAGATCTAGGGCATAGTTTTGTCCCACACCATGGTCTTACTAAGTCTGAGAAATGGTTTGCAGCCATTTGGGATCAGGTAGTGTCTGTCCTCAAGCTGGGGATACCTCTGGAGCTGAATCCAGTAGCAAGCAATAGTCCACATTGAGGTGGAGGGGAGGGAGGGAGAGGGCCGCATGGATTTGTCAGCAGGAGTGGTTGGCTGCGTCTTGCCGGGGCAAAAGATGAGGGGTTGAAAGGATGTCTTTTCACTTTGGGAGTTGGGTGGCAGCTTACTGAGGCAGATGGACAGTCCCAGTTCTGGCATTGGAGGAGACGGCGGGACCATTTTTTAGTATTTTGGGATGCTTTGAAAGATGTCAGGCAGCTGGCAGTAGGAAATGTTTCTGCCATGGCTTCAGTTTTGCTTTTCTTGCTTTCTGCATTTCTTTAGAATGTTGGTTGACTTCGACACTAGATCTATCATTATCTCTTGAATGTTGTCTATTAGATAATGAAATAGCAAGCTCCTGAGTAATGTGTATGAATCATTTTCATCCTCCTTTGCTGCTACCTTGTACCTTGCACGAAGGCTGTTTGTTCTAAAAGGAAGAGAGGGCAGCGGGAGTAGTTGGGAGAAGTCGTGTGTTTATAGGAAAAATCTTTATTTTCTCATCCAGACATCTCAGATGGCCCCATTTTATGCCCTCGAAATCCAGACCTGGCCTCTTTGTATTTGTTGGGGCAGGATTATGACCAGTATTTGCCTCCTAGAGAAGCTTAGAATTGTTGCTAAGATGCTTTAGTAAATAAGGTTGTAAACAGAAACTCTGAGCCACACCTTTCTCCTGACCCCTCTCCTTTCATCTTAACAAATGTCACTTGAAGTTTTTTTAGTGACTGAAATGTTGCAGTTCTTGTAAATTCTTCTTTTTTATATTTTAATTGGGACCATTTGTAAAGAAGAGATTTGTTATAATGTTTCCTTTGCCTGAGACTAATCACTGCTCTTTGGATGATTTTTTTTTTTTAGATCACATATTTAGCGATCTAAATGAGTTAACAATCAATGGTTGCTTGATGCCAGTATGGAAATATTGTGTGAGACACTGTAGGGAAAGTGGGTCTATTAGCATAGGTTCTCAAAGATTTCCTAGACTTGGTGATTTCTGTTTTAAAAAAAGGCTCTACTGGAAGTGTATGATTTGCTACAATGTTGCCCAAGACTTTTTAGTCTTTTTTTTGTTTGTCTGTTTTTGGGTTTTGGCCACCCCCCCCATGCTCAGGGGGGTTACTCCTGGCTATACACCCAGAAATTGCCCCTGGTTTGGGACACTGGGGGATCGAACCAGTCCATTCTAAGTTAGCGTGTTATTGTACTCCCATGTGTATTGCCTGTCCTTGGCCTAAGATCCCAAATAGCACATAAACTAATTTTAAAAAATTCAGCCTGTGGGGCCGGAGAAATAGCATGGAGGTAGGGTGTTTGCCTTGCAGGCAGACGGGCAGTGGTTCGAATCCCGGCATCCCATATGGTCCCCCGAGCCTGCCAGGAGCGATTTCTGAAGAGCCAGGAGTAACCCCTTAGCTCTGCCAGGTGTGACCCAAAAACCAAAAACCAAAAAAAAAAAAAGAGAAAGAAGGAAGGAAGGAAGGAAGGAAGGAAGGAAGGAAGGAAGGAAGGAAGGAAGGAAGGAAGGAAGGAAGGAAGGAAGGAAGGAAGGAAGGAAGGAAGGAATTGAAGGAAGGAAGGAAGGAAGGAAGGAAGGAAGGAAGGAAGGAAGGAAGGAAGGAAGGAAGGAAGGAAGGAAGGAAGGAAGGAAGAAAGAAATTCAGCCTGTAAAACAATGGGAAGGGAGAAGGAAAGCCAAAAATTAATTGATGGGGGAGGAAGTTGAGAGTTCCACCTCCTAACCTTTGGCCTGAGCTTTAGGGTAGAGTGTGCACAGCAGGCTCCACTTAGTACAGCTTATCACCCCACTCTGAGGGTGGCATTGGCAAGGGCATCTGTAGATATGGCTGCTGCTTCCAGGGTCTTAGTGGCCTTGTGGGCTTCTGGGACTTATTAAAGCAGGTGGAATTCTATAGTTCTTCCTT
>NC_064862.1:50090384-50165384 GCF_024139225.1 Suncus etruscus | reverse complement strand
TATTTATATTTGGTCACACCCAGCAATGCTCAGAGGTTATTCCTGGCTCTGTACTCCTACTAGGCTCAGGGGACCCTAATGGGACACCAGGGATTGAACCCGAGTCACCTGTGTACAAGGCAAGTGCTCTCCCTGCTGTACTGTTGCTCTGAGCCCTTGGACTGCTTTTTAAGAACAACTAGGCACCAGCATTAGCCAGGGTTACTAAAGTGTGTTTTGAAGCAGAAGGGTGCTAGTCAAGTGAGTGCTAAGGAAAGACAAATATGAAACACAGGCCCAAACCATGGTAGCAAATGTCAGTGTTTACTCAGTGCCTTTCCTTCCATCCATATGTCAGATATGCTCCGTGTAGGGATGCATCAGAGAGCAAGATGAACGAGGCTTTTGCCCATTATGGAGCTTTTAGTCTAGCCAGCAACTACCACGCCACATACCACCAAGGATATAAGACAACATCCCCTGTCCCCAGTGAATAGATCTGCTTCATAAGTGTGCTGGGTGCTCACTCTGAGTTTTCTCAACAAAACCTCACAACCTCTCTGAAGTGGGGCCTGCTGCACAGGTTGGTTTTGTGTCCACATCTACACAGTTAAGAGTAGACATTATCCTTTAGCTCTAACTCTCTAAACTTAGTTTCCTAAGACTTAATTCCTTTGGGATAGTTTTGATATCTAGCCAGTGACACGGGTGTTTTGGGATCAAAAGTCTTCACGAGGGCTGAAGCAATAGGGAAGGTGATTGCCTTGCACGCTGCTCATTCAGGTTTGATTTCTGGCATCCCATAGGGTCAACTGAGCACTATCAGAAGTAATTCCTGAGTACAGAGCCAAGAGTAAGCCCTGAGCATCACTGGGAGTGGCTCCCAAACAAACAAACAAACAAACAAACAGACACAGAAAAGCCTTTATGGGCAGACTTGTCTCTTCCACCACTGGGTGGTGGTTTTACACTAAACTCGGGGAGACCACAGGGCTGACTTGCTGACTTTCAGCCCCAATCATGAGCACCATTATCTGGAGTCCCAGAGTTGCTGGAATTCTCTTGACTCTGTTGAGGCATCCTGCGAGATGCTTGAGACCACCAGGTTTGCACTGTTTTCATCATATACCTGGTGAGTGCTATATTCTGTTCTGTTCCATTCCATTCTGTTGCTTGCTTTTCCATTCTGCTCTGTTCTGCTCTGTCCTGTTCCATTTTGTTTCCATTCTGTTCTGTTTGATTCTGTTCTGTTCTGTTCCATTCTTTTCTTTCTGTTCTATTCCATTCCATTTATTTTGTTCTGTTCTGTTCCATTCTGTTCTGTTTTGTTTTATGGGGTTGGAGAGATAGAATGGAGTTTTGTTTTGTTCTATTCCATTCCATTCCGTTCCATTCTGTTCCCATTCTGTTCTGTTTGATTCTGTTCTGTTCTGTTCCATTCTTTTCTTTCTGTTCTATTCCATTCCATTTATTTTGTTCTGTTCTATTTCATTCTGTTCTGTCCTGATCCATTCTGTTCTGTTTTGTTTTATGGGGTTGGAGAGATAGCATCGAGTTTTGTTTTGTTCTATTCCATTCCGTTCCATTCTGTTCCCCATTCCATTCTTTTTCTGTTCTTCTATTCTGTCTTGTTCCGTTTTATTCTGTTCCATTTTTTTCTGTTTAATTCTGTTTGTTTGTTGTTGTTGTTGTTGCTGTCCATTTGTTTTGGGGCCACATCCAGCGATCCAGCGATACCCAGGGGTTACTCCTAGCTCCGTGTTCAGAAATTGCTCCTTACAGGCCGGAGGACCATATGGGATGTAATGGATCGAACCAGGTTTGTCCCTGATGGCCGTGTGCAAGGCAAACACCCTACTGCTGTTCTTTCGCTCTGGCCCCGTTTTGTTTTGTTTTGTTCTGTTCCGTTCCATTCCATTCCATTTTGTTCTGTTTTGTTTTATTTCACTGTTGTATTAATATAAAATAAAGAGACCTAGTGTTGGGGGAGGCCTTTCTCAGCACTGTGCCTTTAGCCCCTTGGCTCTTGGGTCTGAAGGTTACAGGATAATGGCAGCGGAGAGATTCACAAGCAGTCAGTTAGAGTTTCATCGGAGTCAGCTCAGTTTATTCCAATGTCCTATCCACCATGTGCAGCTTTGTGCTATGTCTGCTCATCTCTCTCTGTCTCTCTGTCTCTCTCTCTCTCCTTTCTTCGCCCCCCCCCCCAGGCAACACCTTTATTCCCAACCTCCAACCTCAGTCCCCTCCCAGGTGTGGGTGGGTCTGACCATCCCAGTGATATTTACATGGAATTGGGGGGCCCAGAGCGATCGAACCCAGGAGCAACCCCTGAGCATCACTGGGTGTGGCCCCCCCAAAAAAACCCCCAACCAACCAACCAACCAACCAACCAAACATGGAATTGGGGTAGGGGTAACGTTTCTGCCTTTTGTCTAAATAAGAAAAGGTTACAAAGGCGGGAACTCTAATATAACTCTAAGCAACAACGTTTAAAGTGTACACAATTCCTTTTAAAATATCAACTTTTTTGGGGGCCGGAGAGATAGCATAGAGGTAGGGTGTTTGTCTTGCATGCAGAAGGACGGTGGTTCGAATCCCGGCATCCTGAGCCTACCAGGAGCAATTTCTGAGAGTAGAGCCAGGAGTAACCCAAAAACAGAACAAAACAAAACAATCAGCTTTTTCCTGGGCCCGGAGATAGCACAGCGGCGTTTGCCTTGCAAGCAGCCGATTCAGGACCAAAGGTGGTTGGTTCGAATCCCGGTGGTGTCCCATATGGGCCAGAAGTAACCCCTGAGCACCGCCGGGTGTGGCCCAAAAACCAAAAAAAAAAAAAAAAAAAAATCAGCTTTTTCCATATCTTATACATATCACATTTTTACCTAGACTTCTCTGAGCACAAATACTACTAGTTTGAAATTCTTTTTTTGGGGGGGTGGTGGCTCACCTGGTGATGCTCAGGGGTTAAAATCGCTCCTGGCTTGGAAAATCATATGGGATGACGAGGATCGAACCCAGGTCTGTCCTGGGTCAGCCGCATGCAAGGCAAATGCCCTACCACTGTGCTATCTCGCTCCAGCCCCATAGTTTGAAATTCTTAGCATTCCTGTTCTGCTTTATTCTGTTCTGTTCTTTTCTGTTTTACACCATTCTGTTCTGTTCTGTTCTCTCATTTCATTCTATTCTGTTTTGTTCTGTTCCGTTCTAGTCGGTTCCATTTCATTCTGTTCTGCTCCTTTGGCTTGTTTCCAGATGAGCCTCTACCAGTTCACATCCAGGAGAACTCCAGACAAAAGGAAAACATTCTGCTACCATGTGACCTCATGGTGATTTCTCTGCCCCTAATGGAAGTGCAGAGAGCACTGAAGAGGGAGTCTAGAGGCCTGAGCTTCAGGGATCCTGACAAGCATTTTGTCCTCATTTGTCCCAGGTGACCACTTTAGTTTCTACTGTGGCTATGGGATTCACATTACTTTCTTAAAGAGCCTGGGCTAGTAAAATGACATAGAATTTGACTTAATGGTTAGTTCCTAGGTAGCAGGTTATTCCCCCTATGGGCAGGGATAGAGAGTTGCCCTGCTGGGCGAACTGCCCCTGAACTGTCCCTGAACCCCTCGGCCTAGAAGACCTTCTCCCACTTTCTCCTTCCTTCCTCAACTTTATGGGACCTGTAAAGTCTTAGCTGAGGCCTGTGTCCTCCCATGGTTGCAACCTTAGATGACTTGCTTGTTTCTTCTGTGCCTTGGTTTCCCCTTTAGGGAAATGAGGATGACTAATGAATATTTCTTTTTTTTTTTTTTTGTTTTTTGTTTTTTGTTTTTTTTTGGCCACACCCGGCGGTGCTCAGGGGTTACTCCTGGCTGTCTGCTCAGAAATAGCTCCTGGCAGGCACGGGGGACCCTATGGGACACTGGGATTCGAACCAACCACCTTTGGTCCTGGATCGGCTGCTTGCAAGGCAAACGCTGCTGTGCTATCTCTCCGGGCCCACTAGTGAATATTTCTTCCTGGGCTGCATGGGATTGCATGAATTATACACTTCACACACTGGGCAGTGCTGTTTCTATCGTGACCGTTTCTCCCCTGCCCTGTGTCTTTGGGGGGACAGACACCCACACTCATGTCTCACCCAGTGGGGGGGGGGGATGATCTTTTCTGCAGGAGCCTCCTGGCCCACAACAGCTGTGCGGATATTTCCATGAACCTGAGCAGTGCAGCTGGGAGCAAGGAACACCCTGGAAACCTGGGAACCTCAGGTACCCAGAGGCAGAGCTTCTGGCTATAGGTTCTACTCAAATTCAGGTCACACCCATGGGACTCTGCAGTTCTTCGAGAGGGGACCTTCTGCTGGGTCAGCTTTAGAGGGCACTGGGAGGAGAGGGACATTGCAGGCTGGTGTCCCCGGGGTCAGCCTGGCCCCGGCACTATCACCTTCTGCTCCACCATTATCCTGAATATAATAAGCACAGGGTGATTATGCTTCCTTCTTTCATCTGCCCTGGTGTATGTCTACAATTTCTCAGTATACTCCTGTTCCTCCTCATCCTCTCTTTGATCTTCTTTCTGTTCCTCTCCACTCCACTCTGGCTTTCTGTACTTTTTGTTTGGGGATATTATTATTATTATTATTATTTATTATATATTTTTTGGTTTTTGGGCCACACCGGTTGGCACTTAGGGGTTACTCCTAGTTATCTGCTCAGAAATAGCTCCTGGCAGGCACCATATGGGATGCCGGGATTCTCTGATATGCAGGCCGCTCAGCATTAAGGGTTGACTCAAGATTTACCACCATCCACTTTTCCACAGAAATGGATCAGGACAAAGAGGGGAAATTTTATCCGAGTTTTAAATTTATGGCCAGACATCTGAAGGCCTGTCATGGGCAGAAAATATTTTTCTTATACTGAGGTTTGAGGGCATGACCCAAGTTTGACCTTCAGCACTGCATATAATTTCCTGAACCCCACCAGGAGTGACCCCCGAGCACAGAGCCAGGACTAAGCCCTGAACACCTATGAGTATGCCTAGTTCTTCCCAAAAAAGGGCCAAAAATATATCCCTCAGTCACTTTTGTATTTTTCCCTTTCTTGGTCTCTCCCAGGCCTTAGTCCAGAAGCCTTCCATCACACAGGGACTAGAATGAGAAGGACTATCCCCAAGTGCAGTGGGCTCCGAGAACCCGGTATTGAGAACCTAAAGAGTGAGGACCATGATGTTCCTATGATGGATGGACTGGCTTCCTTCTGGGAAATAGCTTCATCCAGAGCTCGGACCACCACTCAAAGAATGCCCCCCTTCTTGTTTGGGCATGGGGACAGATGGGAGGTCAGGTGCAGACTTAGAAGTATAAATCTTGGGGCCGGAGAGCTAGCATGGAGGTAAGGCATTTGCCTTTCATGCAGAAGGTCATTGGTTCAAATCCCAGCATCCCATATGGTCCTCCGAGCCCGCCAGGAGCAATTTCTGAGTGTGGAGCCAGGAGTAACCCCTGAGTGCTGCTGCGTGTAACCCTCCCCCCCCAAAAAAAAGAAGTATAAATATTTTGGGCCTGGCCTAGCCCCAGGAAGGATTGTGGGGGAGTTGCTCCAGACAAGACCTTTTACTGCTCACCCCTTGTCTGGGCCTCAGTTGGTTATTATCCATGCATGTAATCATGTATTCTTCATATTATATCATGATATAGATGTTGAACAGGAGCAGAAGAGGCAGGGGACAGTCCAAGGGGTGGAGCTCAGACCTTGCAGGCATGGAACAGTGGCACAGCAGTAGGGCATTTGCCTTGCACATGGCTGACCTAGGACAGACCTCAGTTCGATCCCCCGGCATCCCATATGGTCCCCATGCCAGAAGCGAATTCTGAGCGCAAAGCCAGGAGTAACCCCTGAGTGTCACAGGGTGTGGCTCCCCCCCAAAAAAAAAGTACCTTATGGTGTAGCACTCTGGTGTAGTCCTGGTAGTCCCTAGCTCCAGGGGGTGGCGCTCTTAGTAGCCCCCCAGTGCCTGGGCCTGAGTAGCAATGTACTGACAGGTCCAAGCACAGAGCCTCTGGAATGAGAGTTGATGGGAGTGGCCTGGGGTCCCAAGCTCCATAGGGGGTCCCAAGCCGTCAATTTAAAAAGAAAGTCTAGAAGCATTATTGATTTCAGGGGCCCTTCTGAATTAATTGAGAGAGAGAGAGAGAGAGAGAGAGAGAGAGAGAGAGAGAGAGAGAGAAAGAGAGAGAGAGAGAGAGAGAACAGTAAATGGTGTTTCTTCGCACCCCTCGAATGAACATGTGTATGCATTTGAAGGGTCATGCTTAGGACCAGGGCTTTTCTTAGCATTAACCCTGCCCTCTGCCCCGAGGTCTCACCAGACTTCTCATGATAACCCTGTCCCTGGGTTACCATGGAATAACCTTCAAGTCTTACAAGACCTCAAGGTCTCACCAGATTTCTCATGATACCCTTGGTCCCTGGGTTACCATGGAATAAACCTTGTCCCTGCTACTTACCATCTTTGGGCACTTTTGATTATAAGGAGTTTGTTATGGTTCTTCCCTTTTATTTATTTATTTTTATTTTTATATTTTTGTTTTTTTTAGGGACCACACCAGGTGACGCTCAGGGTTTACGCCTGGCTATGCGCTCAGAAATTGCTCCAGGCATAGGGGACCATATGGGATGCCGGAAGATCAAATCGGGGTTTGTCCTAGGTTAGTGTGTGCAAGGCAGACACCCTACTGCTTGTGCCACCGCTCCAGTCACCCCTTTATTTATTTTTAATGAAATTCAAGAAATAGCTGGGGGTGGTGGCACGCGCCTGTAGTCCCAGCTACTCGGGAGGCTGAGGCCGGAGGATCGCTTGAGTCTAGGAGTTCTGGGCTGCAGTGCACTATGCCAATCTGGTGTCCGCACTGGTGTCCCAGGAGCAGGGGACCACCAGGTTGCCTAAGGAGGGGCGACCCGGACCAGGTCGGAAACGGAGCAGGTCAAAGCTCCCGTGCTGATCAGTAGTGGGATGGTGCCTGTGAATAGCCACTGTACTCCAGCCTGGGCAACATAGCGAGACCCTGTCTCTAAAAAAAAGAAAGAAAGAAAAAAAAAAGAATAGAAAGTCAAGAAATGTACCTTTTGGGGCCGGAGAGATAACATGGAAGTAGGGCATTTGCCTTGCATGCAGAAGGATGGTGGTTCGAATCTTGGCATACCATATGGTCCTCTGAGCCTCCCAGATAAGATTTCTGAGCATAGAGCCAGGTGTAATCCCTGAGCACTGCAGGGTGTGACACCAAAAAACAAAAACAACAAAAGAAATGTACCTTAGCTTCTTCCTCCAAAAGCTAAAAATGTAAGAGAATACAAAATTAAAAGTTGCAAGAAAAGGGATCTGAGAGATTGTACAGGGGCAAGGCTCTTGCTTTGAACGCTGTTTTCCTGTATATTCCCCTGAGCATCATCAGGAGTGATCCCTGGACACTGAACCAGAATAAGCTCTGGGCACCTCTGGGTGTGGCCCAAGAACCCAAGCCAAAACAATTGGGAAGGTTCTAAGAGGGACTGGAGAGAGTACAATAGTGGGCTAGACACTTGTCTTGAAAGCGACCCACCCAGATTTAATCTCCAGCACCCCATATTGTCCCCTGAGCTCCATCTGGAGTGATTTTGAGCACAGAGCCAGGAGTAAACCCTGAGCTGATGTTCAGGGTGTGGCCTGAAAACAATTTTTGTTTATTTGGTTTTTGGGCCATACCTGGCAATGCTCAGGGGTTACTCCTAGATCTTTGCTCAGGAATCACTCCTGGCAGGCTTGGGCGATCCTATGGGTACCAGGATTTGATTTGAACCCAGGTTGGCCATGTGCAAGACATGCCCTCCAGGCTGTGCTATCACTCTGTTCCCCAAAAAACAATTGATTAAATCCCTCCCAAAATGTAAGTAAGACATGACTTTGCCTTTTGGAGAAGATAAAGAGCCCTGGATGAGCCAAAAGAACTTTTCTTCCAATGCAGTGGTTGAAGAAACCGTTCAGATTCACAGGGCAGAAAGGAGAAAGCTAAAGTCCTGTCACCAACTCTGACCAATGTGCAAAGCAGGGCCTGCGAAAGGGTCATGGGAGTTGAGTGGGTGGGAGATACATCCTGAAGGGGTGCGAGTCAAGTCCTCCAGAGCCCATGGAACCTGGCTTCGAGGTCACCAGTGCCACCTCAGGAGGGGTGAGGAGAATGAAGGAAGCTCATGCAATTTGCTTTATCAAGCAGATTTCATTTCCCCTGGGAGGAAAAGGAAGAGATCTTTGTGTTTCTCTGCCCATTACCCCCCCACCCCCATTTCAGACAGATCAGAAATCAGATCCTGTCAGATAAGTCCAGACTGCCAAGAAAGAGAAAGAGACTGCACAAAGAAAAGGGTCCTTGGTGAAGTCACAAGGAAGGACCCCCCCCCCCTTTCACACATCACCCTTGCAGAGGGGAGAGAAGGGAGCACATTTCCCCCCCTCCCCTCCCCAGGGTCTCGCTTCCACTTCTGGACTATTTCCCAAGGAACTTCCAAACAGGCTGATGCTATCATGATCTGAGCTGCTGTCTCATGGGCCGGCATTGTTTCCCACAGGCCCAGCCCGGCCCCATCCAAGTGGCCCAGAAAACCTCACTTGACCTCTCAGAGGCCCTGAGGGTAGAGAAGTGGGGGGAGGTGGGCTGGGTTAGAAAGGAGGCCCAGGGGAGGAAAAGGAAGAGGAGTGGGGGCGGTAGTGTAGGGTAGGGTAGGTGGGGACCGGGGCCAGGGCAAGGTGACCGCGGGTCTGGGGAAGGGGCAGCTTGTCAAGGTTCTATCTGGGCGGTGATGGATGGGCGCCGGGCGGTGGTGTCAGCCTGTCAGGGCGCAGGAATGTTTAATGTTCTCATTATTGGTTCCGCTGTTGTGTATATTTCTCTGTCAGCACCGCGGACCCGGCTGAACTGGCAGCGCACTTCAAAGGCCTGCGGGCCATCCATCATCCCAGGACGCTCCGGCAAGCGCAGCTTCAGCTCCGCGCCAGGGATTTGTTATGACTTGCGAGCAGAGCTGACAGACAGGGCTGAGGAGAAGGGGTGCGGGGCCCTTTTTTGTCACTCCAGCGCCCTGACCTGTAGGGGTTCCCCTCTCTGCTCCCCACCCTAGGGTGGGGGTGAGGCAACTCCCAAGAAGAGTGTGCCATGCAACTCTCTCCCCACCACCATCACCACCCCACTTCCAGCCTCCCCAGGGCTGTCTGTCTTCCAAAAGTTGGGCTGCAAACATCAGAGGTTTGGGGTGGGTTGAGGTGCAAGCCAAACTTGCAAGGTCCAGAGCCTGGGAGGGACGTGTGTGTGTGTGTGTGTGTGTGTGTGTGTGTGTGTGTGTGTGTGTGTGTGTAAGGGGTGTGTGGGGGGAGGAATGGGAGAGCCAGAGAATATCGGGCGCTTTGTTTCCTTTCCCAGGCCCTGACATGATTAATCGTTTTCTTCTGATCTAATTTTGGAACATGAAAAACAGCACATTTGTCTTGAAGAAAAATGATGTGCCGAACCGCGCAGATGGAAATTTCGAGCAATGAGAAAGATTAAAGTGAAACCCCACTCCTTAGACCTAATCATGAGTTGTAGATTATTCTGTCGGCCGGGCCAGATGGTAGCGCCGATTCCACAGTCCCTTCTTATATTAATGAATACTAGACTGTTATATTTGACTTAGGTAAGTGAAATGTCTATCAGGGCTAATGGACTGCCAGCCAGCATAACGCATGTCGTACCGCTAAGGGTCCTGGCTGCATTTTTCATGTTTTATACTAATGTAGAACATTTTGTTTCCTACTGTTTTTCATCATTGTCACTGTTTGCTAAACATTTTCACATGGAAGGTGGGGGGTGGGGAGAGAGACCAAATCAAAAGGAAAAAAAAATAAAAGAAACAACTTCCCCCCTCCTTTTCCCCACCACCACCATCACCACCAAACTTGTGTCCAAAGCTAATTTCCTCCCGTTGGGCTTGGCTATAAGTCTACAAGTAAAACAGTCACCCCAAGCTACGCGTCTAGGAACTCAATAGTAACGTGATTAAGTTGCTAGTCAAGACGACTTCACTGGACTGTATGTTAACAAACCTAATTATAGCCTCTGAGGTGATAAATTGGGCCAGGGCCCTTCTGCACATTTCAGAGGTCATGTCTTGAAGATGACTTGACCCTGCAGTCCCCAGGGAAGAGGATGGTCCTAGAGGAGAACATTGTCCTAAAGAGGGCGCCTGGGCCCAGTTAGCTGGAGAGCTCATTCTTTCTGGTCCAGAAGCCTTGTCTTGCAGATCTAGAAACCTCCTGAGCTAATGGTGAGAAGGAGTCACCTAACATTGGCCTTTTCTGGTTCCTAAGTCATTGGCCCATCTCAGCAGGGAAGATAGGGAGCTCCCAGTTTACTGCTTCCACACAGGCCTTCTGATTTAAAGGCCTGACTCATTCATGTCTGGTAATAGAGGTGGAAGGGTGGAGGGGGCTCCTAACCTTCCCTTTCTCCCACATGCCTTGTTTACCTTCCAGAGAGCACACAGAAATTTCTAGAAGAAATCCTTGTGAAGGATCCAAGCTTGGTTGGGGTTGGTGTCCTGGGGAAAATGAGGCCTGGAAGATGGACTTGGAGGGTTGTTGGATAAGATAAGATGGTTGAGGAGTACCTTGAGCTTTTTTCGGGTCCCTGAGAATGCCAGGCTCTTTCAGGACCATATGCTTTTTGCCTATTTTGTCTCTGTAGATTCAATTCCCTTGCATTTCTCCCTCCTCCCTCTTCTTCATCCTTCATCCCTCAAGATGCAACTCCTGTGACTCCTGGCCAGACTCTTCTCACAGTTTCCAGGATGTGCTTTTATTTACTGGGCATCACCGTGTTTTGTACATATTACTGTAAATATATGAGCAGGATGGATTGAAAATGTTTATTTTTCAAGTCTTCCCCTTGACACCTCCCATCTACAACTATTCCTTTGTTCACCTGTCAACTCTTTTTGTTTGTTTGTTTTTGGGCCATACCTGGCACTGCTCAGAGGTTACTCTTGGCTCTGCACTCAGGAATCACTCTTGGTAATGCTTGGGAAACCATATGGGATGTCAGGAATTGAACCCGTGTAGGCAGAGTGCAAGGAAACTCTGAGATAAGTGTTAATCATTGAAAAAAACTAGCCAATTTTTTGGGTAAATTTTTTTGGTAAATGCTCAGGATTGTGCAACCATGAGCATAATCCACAATTTTAACATGTTCATAACTTCTCCTCAAACCTCCACTTCTTTTGGGCCCATGTTAGTTGGGACTTGGTTTTAGCCCTAGGCAATTAGTATTTATTTCCATAGAAACCTGTGATCTATTTTGTAAAAAGTTTTTCTTTTCTTTTTTTTGGTTTTGGGCCACATCTGCTGGTGGTCAAGGGTTACTCTTGGCTCTGTACTCAGATATTACTCCTAGCAGGCTCTGGGGATCATATGGGATCAGATTGAACCCAGGTTAGCCGCATGCAAGGCAAATGCCCTACCCCAGTGCTATTATTCAGGCTCCATGGTTCTTTTTCTTTCTTTCTTTCTTTCTTTCTTTCTTTCTTTCTTTCTTTCTTTCTTTCTTTCTTTCTTTCTTTCTTTCTTTCTTTCTTTCTTTCTTTCTTTCTTTCTTTCTTTCTTTCTTTCTTTCTTTCTTCTTCTTTCTTCTTCTTTCTTTCTTTCTTTCTTTCTTTCTTTCTTCTTTCTTTCTTTCTTTCTTTCTTCTTTCTTTCTTCTTCCTTCCTTCCTTCCTTCCTTCCTTCCTTCCTTCCTTCCTTCCTTCCTTCCTTCCTTCCTTCCTTCCTTCCTTCCTTCCTTCCTTCCTTCCTTCCTTCCTTCCTTCCTTCCTTCCTTCCTTCCTTCCTTCCTTCCTTCCTTCCTTTCTTTCTTTCTTTCTTTCTTTCTTTCTTTCTTTCTTTCTTTCTTCCTTCCTTCCTTCCTTCCTTCCTTCCTTCCTCCCTCCCTTCCTTCCTTCCTTCCTTCCTCCCTCCCTCCCTCCCTGCTTCCTTCCTTCCTTCCTTCCTTCCTTCCTTCCTTCCTTCCTTCCTTCCTTCCTTCCTTCCTTCCTTCCTTCCTTCCTTCCTTCCTTCCTTCCTTCCTTCCTTCCTTCCTTCCTTCCTTCCTTCCTTCCTTCCTTTCTTTCTTTCTTTCTTTCTTTCTTTCTTTCTTTCTTTCTTTCTTTCTTTCTTTCTTTCTTTCTTTCTTTCTTTCTTTCTTTCTTTCTTTCTTTCTTTCTTTCTTGATGTAATTCATATGCCATAAAGATACCTTTTAGAAAGGTAAACATTAGTGGATTTTAGCATATCAACAAATTTGTGATTTTATCACTACTATCCAATTCTCAAACATTTCATCACCCCAAAATAAGTCCCACACACATTAGCAATCTTCACTCCACAGTCCCTGAAACTCTCTAATTGACTTTCTGTTTCTGTATTTCTATTCTAGACATTCCATTTAAATGGAATCATACAGCATGGGGCCTTTTGTGTCTGGATTCTTTCTTTCAACATAATGTTTCAATTCATCCACGTTGTTGCATGTCACAAAACTTCATTCCCTTTTTTCTTTCTTTTCTTTTCTTTTTTTTTTTTTTTTTTTGAGCACCACACCCAACAGTGCTCAAGGGTTACTCCTGGCTCTGCACTCAGAATTTTCTCCTGGCAAACTTTGGGAATTGCATGGGATGTGGAGATTGAACCCGTGTCAGCTGAGTGCAAGACAAACCCCCTCCCCACTGTGCTATCACTCAGGGTCAAACAATATTCAACTATATTGATTTACAACATTGTGTTTATTGCTGATTTAAAAAAGCTCAGAAAAATAGGAAAGGTGAGAAATTCTTCAACTTTATAAAATACATCTATAAAAAACCCCACTAGTAGCATTATAGTTAATGGTAAAAGATCCAATTTCCTCTTAATATGAAAGATAAAGATATCTGGTCTCAACACTGTAGTTCAATCCAGTGTGGAAGTTGTAGTCAGAGCAATAAGGCAAGAAAAGACTTGGAGAGTAGAAAACAGTTTGGTTCTGCTGGTAAAAGGCTAGGTTAGAAATGTTTGGTATTACTGATAAATGAAAACTTAAATTCAGACCTGAACCTTGACTGAATGTTTATAGTAGTTTCTGAATACCAACCAGATAGGGAGAAACAAACCAGATATCTTCTTCTGTGGGTTAATAGTTAAACTGTGAAACTGTTTGCCATGGAAGAGTTCTCAGTGATAAAATGGAACCAAGTGACTGAAATACTCAATAACATGGATGGATTACCAGATAATTAAACTAAGTGAGAAATGACCATTCCAAAAGGTTATATACAAACTGTATGATCCAAATTCATATTATATTCTTATTGTTATTTTATTTATTTGTTGGTATTCAAACCACACTCAGTGGTGCTCAGGGATTATTCCTAGTTCTTCACACAAATTACTCTTGGCATGGGTTCAGAGTGATAACACAGCAGGTAGAGTGTTTATCTTGCATGCAGCCTACCTGGGTTGAATCCCTGGCATCCCATATGGTCCCTTGAGCCTGCTAGGAGTAACCACTGAGCACTTCCACACACACAAACACATACACACACACACACACACACACACAAGAAATTACTCTTGGCAGGCTCTGGGACCATATGGGATGCGGAGATCAAACCTGGGTCAGTGTGTGCAAGGCAAATGCCATATAATGCAAGGCTGTGCTATCACTCTAGCCCCTGGTTTTATTTATTTATTCTATTTATTTTAAAGGTGGGGACATACTCAGTTGTGTTCAGGGCTTACTTCTGGCTCTGCACATAGCAATAACTCCTGGTAGTGGTTGGGAGACCACATGCAGTGCTGAGGATCAAACTGGGCCCAAATGATATAGTGTAAATCCTGACCTGCTCTACTATCTCTCAAGCTACTAAAATAGGCTTAAAATGAGAAAACTATAGAAATTGAATAGCATGGGTGAAAGTAGGTTTGGCAATTAAAAAACACAAGGGATGAAAATGTCCAATAAATTGATTGTATCAATGCCAGTATCTTGGTTATGATATTGTGGTTGTTCAGGAAGATGTAAGCTATTTGAAAAAAAAAATGGAGGCTACACAGGATTACTTGGTATTAACTAAAAGGTTTTACTCTAAAAACTACTCTCTCAATAATTAAAATGCCTTCCCTAGAGGCAGGTGGGGGATGGTGGGTGAGAGGGAAAATGGGAACATTGGTGATGGGAAATATGCAGTGGTAAAGGGTTGTACATTCTATGACTGAAATTCAACAATGAACAATTTTGTAACCCTGGTGCTTAAATAAAGCAATTAGATATATTTAAAAAAACATAAATAGAGGACAAAGAGATAGCACAGCGGTAGGGTCTTGTATATAGCTGATTCAAGATGAACTGTGGTTTGAATCCTGGCATCCCACATAGTGCCCCATGTCTGCCAGAACAGAGCCAGGAGTAACCCCTAAGGGCTGCCAGGTATAATCCAAAAACCAAAAAAAAAATTTTGTTAGAAATAAAATTTTTTTCACAAATAAAATCCCAAACCAAGGGACCGGAGAGATAGCACAGTGTCGTTTGCCTTGCAGACAGCCGACCTAGGACCTGGGGTGGTTGGTTCCGGTCCTGGTGTCCCATATGGTCCCCCGTGCCTGCCAGGAGCTATTTCTGAGCAGATAGCCAGGAGTGACTCCTGAGCACTGCCGGGTGTGACCCCCCCCAAAAAAAAAATCCCAAACCAAAAAAAAAACTTCAAAACTACCGTACTCTCTCATCTCTCAGTCATCTGTATGTGTCAAATATGATACCATGAATAATTAAAATCTTTATTGTTCATTTAAAGATATATATTGGGAGGATCAGAAAGATAAACCCTGGTAGGCCACAAACAAAGCAAGCACCTTAACCTTTATACTATTATTGTTTGGTCCTTGAATTTATCTTCTTTAGGGGAAAAGTTTGCTTTTGTCTCAAATCAGGATCAGATCACCTTAATTGAATCTTAGGTAGAGTTGATTTAATATGCATTGCAGCTTTTGTGATGGCTCATTACTTACAAATTCTAAAATTAATGTTAGAACTTACTCTGGCCCCAGAAAAGTATGTGTCTTATAGGGTCACTGTAATTATGAAATATATAATTAGGAAAGAGTGATAGTACAGTGGCTTAGGTGCTTACTTTGCAAGTGACTAATCCAGATTTGATTGCCAGCATCCTATATAATTTCCTGGGCACCACCAAGACTGATCCCTGAGCACAAAGCTAGGAGTTATACCTGAGAACCACTTAATATAACTCTGAAAATAAAACAAAGAATAAAATTAATATGATTAATTTTAAAACTACAATTGTTAAAAAGAGACTTAAAAAATAAAATTTGTAGGGGCCAGAGTAATAGCACAGTAAGAGGGCATTTGCCTTGCATGTGGCTGACCCGGGACAGACCTGGGGATCCCTGGTATGCCATCTGGTCCCCAAGCCTGCCAGGAGAGATTTCTGAGTACAGAGCCAGGAGTAACCCATGAGTGCTGCCGGTGTGGCCCAAAAACAAACAAAAAATTGTGTTGTGAGGTGGTACAGATATTCGTACATAGCTGTAAAGAATGATGCCATTATGCAACATGGATGGAACTGGAAGATACTATGTTAAATGAGGTAAGCTAGAAGAAGACATTTGGTATCACAAATATGTGTTATTTAGAATAACTGCATGAAAGAATACAATGGTTTAAATAGGGGTTTCCATAAACACTCTTGGCCCCAGAGTAGAGGAGGAGAAAGACATTAAATAGAGAAGGAGAAAGACAGAGGTGAAATAACTGGGGACAGGGGCTAAGGTGATGCAGGAGCCTTTTATTGGAGGGAGGTTTGGGGCCACACCCAGCAATGCTTGGGGCCAGGGGTTCTCTCTTGGAAGATCGTACATATAAGGCAAATGCCTCAACTGTACTCTCTCTCTCTCTCTCCCCCCCCCCACCTTGATCAGTGTTTTCATTAGCAGTCCAGTTGATTCCAATCCCATGTTCAATCAAGACCAAAACCCCCAACCTACCTCCTAATCTCATGTCCCCAAGGGTCGGGGATGCTGTTTCTCTTTCCCTCTATGATAGGACTGAGGACATGGCTTGTGTCTCTCTTCTTACGTTTTCTCTTCTGGCTTCCATCCTTTTACCTTGATTCTGCTTTGTGGCAAAAATGTCTTCCCCTTTCATTAATTACATTTTGGGTATCATGCTCATCATGATCAGGTTTCATATATAAATGATCAAACAATACACACTCCACTTGAGTATCCACCTTGGTCTACAGAAGCTTAGCTCTGTAGATCAGTTCTCAAGCTCCATTTCCTTTGACCATCTATTATTCCTTAAGGGAAACCTGTGAAATTACCAAATTATATACTCAGAATCAAACACTTAATGAATCTGAGGTGCTTCTGGTTGTGCTCATCCATGTTGCATTAGTTTCTGGGGCAAAAGGGGACCCTGAGTGGAAGAAGTTCAAGAAGCTTCTCTCTAGAAGACTGTTGGGTCTGCTTGAGTGAAGATTTTTCTGACCCATACTGGGAACTTACCTCAGCAGGTCCTGTCAAAGAAAAAGGTTGATGCATGTAAAGATGTGGACGGTGGAGTATTGGAAAGGCCACAGGAGAGTCCAGCAGAATCTTATGGGTTCTAAAGGGTAAACTAGGCAAGGATCTGAAAGCTTCAGAAATGCTTGGTGGATGCTGCTACGGTAGAAGAGATTGGGGGGGGGGTGTCTATTCTGTCAATATATGGGCTTTGGTTTGTGTTGGCCAAACATACATGGAGGGCAAGTTCCTTGGTGAAAAGAAGGATGCTGGGCCCGGAGAGATAGCACAGCGGTGGTTGCCTTGCAAGCAGCCGATCCAGGACCAAAGGTGGTTGGTTCGAATCCTGGTGTCCCATATGGTCCCCCGTGCCTGCCAGGAGCTATTTCTGAGCAGACAGCCAGGAGTAACCCCTGAGCACCGCTGGGTGTGGCCCAAAAACCAAAAAAAAAAAAAAAAAAGAAAAAAAAAAAAAGAAAAGAAGGATGCCGGCAGTTGGTGCTACTAATGATGTGGAAACAGAGCATGAAAATTCTTCCAAGCCAACCTATCAGGTATCTCCAAAGCAGGGAATATGAGGTGTTTGGACTTTGAAGGCCTTTCTGGATCACCTTCCTGTTCTGATCTGTTTTTAGGTTCTAGGGCCATATCCAGTGTGCTCAGGGCTCATTGATGGATCATTTCTGTCTGGGCTCAGGGGATCATTTGGGGTGCTGGGGATAGAACCAGGGTTGGCACATGCTAAACAAGTGCCCTCCCTGCCGTGCTATCTTTCAGGTCCCCACTTCTCTGCTTTAATAGGGATCAAGAATAACTGACGTGTGATAAAAAAAATAATAACTACACAGTGCTGGGAAACTTGTCTTTCTACTCTGGAGGTAGTTATATAAATTTGTCCAATTTATTCTTGAGGCCTTAAGCAGTATGAGTCATAAACCTTAAATGTGTTAATACACTTTGATCCAGCAACTCTCTTCTAGGGATATGGTTTATAGTCTTTTTTAATATTGAGCAGCTGAAAACAACTTAAGTGCCGGGGGCTTAAGAATTAGATCATGGGGTTGGAATGATAGGAGGTAGGGCATTTGCCTTGGATACGACTGACCCAGTTTCAATCTCTGCCATCCCATATGGTTTCTTTGAGTCTGTCAGGAATGATTTCTGAGCTCAGAGCCAGGAATAACCCCTGAGTTCCACCTGGTATGGCCCCAAAACCAAAAACCAGAAAAAAAGGAAAGAATTAGATCGTTAGATCATAAACAAGTATATTACATAGCAATGAAAAATTATGTGGGGCCAGTGAGGTGGCGCTAGAGGTAAGGTGTCTGCCTTGCAAGCGCTAGCCAAGGAAGGACCTCGGTTCTATCCTTCGGCGTCCCATATGGTCCCCCCAAGCCAGGGGCGATTTCTGAGCGCTTAGCCAGGAAGTAATCCCTGAGCATCAAATGGATGTGGCCCGAAAAAACAAACAAAAAAAGAAATATTATTCAGTAATGAAAAGTAATATTGATACACCAATTTCTGATATGAATATGTGTTTGCATTTTAAATGAGAAATATATTTCTATAGCATAAATTATTATCTTTTTATATAGGTAAAGTAGATGTATTCTTTTGTCTAGTTTGATTTTTTCTTTTCGTTTCTTTCTTCCTTTTTTAATTATATATATTTTTATTATCTTTATTAAAACACCGTGATTACAAACATGATTATAGTTGTATGATTACAGTCATGTAAAGAATACCCCCTTTCACCAGTGCAACATTCCTACCACCAATTTCCCAGATCTCCCTCCTCCCCACCTCCCCACACCTGTACTCGAGGCAGGCTTTCTACTTCCCTCATTCATTCACTCTCGGTGGCGCTCAGGGGTTACTTTTGGCTCTGTGCAAAGAAATTGTTCCTGGCAGGCTTGGAGTACCATATGGGAAGCCAGGAATTGAACCCAGGTTCGTCCTGGGTCGGCTATGTGCAAGGCAAATGCCCTATCGCTGTACTATCTCTCTGGCCCCTGGTATTTTTTTTTTCTTAGAGTTTGTTATTTTGTTGTGTATGACTGTGCCACTATACTACATGGATACCCATTTTTACACAGTTAGGTACTGCAGAGTAACTTGTTAACTACTATGTGGTAAAGACTAGAGACTAGAGGCACAGTATGTAAATTTCTTTCTTCTTTCTTCTATCTTTCTTCTTCTTTCTTTCTTCTTTCTCCTTCCTTCCTTCCTTCCTTCCTTCCTTCCTTTCTTTTTCTTTCTTCCTTTCTTTTTCTTTCTTCCTTCCTCCTTCCCTCCCTCCCTCCCTCCCTCCCTTCCTTCCTTCCCTCCTTCCCTCCTTCCTTCCTTCCTTCCTTCCTTCCTTCCTTCCTTCCTTCCTTCCTTCCTTCCTTCCTTCCTTCCTTCCTTCCTTCCTTCCTTCCTTCCTTCCTTCCTTCCTTCCTTCCTTTCTTTTTCTTTCTTCCTTCCTCCCTCCCTCCCTCCCTCCCTCCCTTCCTCCCTCCCTCCCTCCCTCCCTCCCTCCCTCCCTTCCTTCCTTCCTTCCTTCCTTCCTTCCTTCCTTCCTTCCTTCCTTCCTTCCTTCCTTCCTTCCTTCCTTCCTCCCTCCCTCCCTCCCTCCCTCCCTCCCTCCCTCCCTCCCTCCCTCCCTTCCTTCCTTCCTTCCTTCCTTCCTTCCTTCCTTCCTTCCTTCTTTTCTTTCGTCACATCCGGCAGTGCTCAGGGGCTACTACTGGCTCTACACTCAGAAATCAGCCTGGCAGGCTTGGGGGACCATATGGGATGCCAGAATTCGAACCACCATCCTTCTGCATGCAAGGCAAATGCCTTACTGCTGTGCTAGCTCTTCGACCCCACAGTATGTAAATTTCTTTACTTAGTCTTTTACACATAGTAACCAAGTTAAAAAAAAAGTATTTTCAGACAGTCTCTCAAATTGTCAAAAAAGACCATCTCTCTAGAATTTATTTAACAGAAATTCTGAACTTAAAATTTGGCAAACTTTAGTAGCCAGATAGCATGTAGTTATTTAGTATGGCTTCACATTTGGAAAAATAATAAAAGCACATGTAGCAAAAGTCAAAAGGACATAAATATATTAAAAATTAAAATTAGGGGCCAGAGAGATAGCATGGAGGTAAGGCGTTTGCCTTTCATGCAGAAGGTTGATGGTTCAAATCCCGGCATCCCATATGGTCCCCTGTGCCTGCCAGGGGTGATTTCTGAGCATAGAGCCAGGAATAATCCCTGAGCACCACCAGGTGTAACCCAAAACCCAAACCCCCCAAAAAAAATTAAAATTAAAACAAAAAATATTAACACCATTTGAGTAAGAGATTATGAGGGTTTTTGTGTCAATTTTATGTTTTGATATATTCAACCCTATAACACTATCACTATTACTGCCTTTTTCATCACTCAAAGTTTAAAGAAAAAGACTTTCATTATTAATATGATGTAAAGTAAATTGCTGGTTGGTTGGCTGAAATTGCTAGAAATTAATAAGTAGTTTGGAAATTATTTAGTAAATTTTAATTACTTAGCAAAATAAAATACTTGTAAGTGAACACCCATAAAACACCACCAAGAAAATATGATAGTTAATAAATGGTTTCAGGGGCCAGTGAGATAGCATGGATGCAGGGCATTTGCCTTGCATATAGAAGGACAGCGGTTCAAAATCCCGGCATCTCATATGGTGCCCTGAACCTGCCTGGAGCGATTTCTGAGTGTAAGCCAGGAGTGACCTCTGAGCACTGCTGGGTGTGACTCAAAAACAAAACAAAACAAAACAAACAAACAAAGAAATTACATGCCTAACACCACAATGGGATCGAGAACAAAAAAAAAGAAAGTTGATTCCCCAAAGAAAACTCCATAAGGCTCGAGAGATAGCCCAGCAGGCAAGGCATTTGCCAACTGGGATTTAATCCCCAGCATCCCATATTGTCCCAGAGTGATTCCTGAGTGCATAGCCAGGAGTAACCCCTGAGTACTGCCAGGTGTGACCCCCTAAAACCAAACCAAACAAACAATAAAAGAAAAATCCAACATGCCTGGCCCTACCACCAGGCCCTATGCCATTAGGCCCTTGCTGGTGCCAGGCTGTAGGCAGTGGCCAGCCGGCCAGTTGTTTGGCACCTGCTGGGCTCCTAGGCCAGCCCAGGGTAAACAGAATAGGGCCAAGGGCCTAGCTGCTCTCTGGGTGGCTGGATGGGGAGCAGGGAGCAGGAAGATGGTGAGCGCTTGACTCTTGATGGGTCTCTGCTTGCTGGTCCCTAATCAGTAGCACCATTCCCTGGTGCTGTGGGCTGCATTAATCATCCTGGAAAGGTGATTAACAGCTGGACCTGCTGCTGAGGGACCCAGCACCCTGGGTGGGCCTTGCCAGTGGCTGCAGGACCAGGCCACAGGGATGCCCAGGCTCTTCAAGGAGGGTTCTTGGGGGTGCCCCGGAGAGTCTGAGTAGACTTGGCTAGCTGGAAATCTTGTACGGAGGAAGCTGAGACATTTTCCTCTTCCTCTTTGCTTTATTTATTTTTGTGGTGACAATATTGCTCCTTACAAAAGGCTCTCTTATTTTTTTTTGGGGGGGGCTGTGCACATTAGTCATAATCTTGTGGTAACTCTAGGAACACTTTCTTCTGGTGGAAAAAGGTATTGTATGTTGTTAGAGCTGCCCCTTTCCCCCTTTGCTCTTCTAATTTCTTTTTTTCCCTTTATTTAAACATCTTGATTACATATATGATTGTGATTAGGTTTTAGTCATGTAAAGAACACCCCCTTCACCAGTGCAACATTCCCACTACCAATGTCCCAAATCTCCCTCCATCCCATCCCGCCCCCACCTGTACTCCAGACAGGCTTTCCAGTTTCTCATTCATTCACATGATTATGGTAGTTCTCTGTGTAGTTATTTCTATAACTGCACTCACCACTCTTTGTGGTGAGTTTCATGAAGTGAGCTGGAAGTTCCAGCCCTCTTCTCATTGTCTCTGAGGATTGTTGCAAAAATGACTTTTATTTTTCTTAAAACCCATAGATGAGTGAGACTATTCTGCGTGTCTCTCTCTCCCTCTGACTTATTTCACTCAGCATGATAGATTCCATGTACATCCATGTATAGGAAAATTTCATGACTTCATCTCTCCTGACGGCTGCATAATATTCCATTGTGTATATGTACCACAGTTTCTTTAGCCATTAATCGGTGAAGAGTATCTTGGTTGTTTCCAGAGCCTGGCTATTGTGAATAGTGCTGCAATAAATATAGGTGTGAGGAAGGGGTTTTTGTATTGTGTTCTTGTGTTCTTAGGGTACCCCCCTTTGCTCTTTCTGCCTTGGATGGAGACTGGAAGGTTGGAGTTGCAACAGCTGTCAACCTCTATATAGCGCAGACCAAGAGGATTGCAGTGGCACTAGCCATGAGCTAGTAAATTAAACCATCCTTCCTTTCCAGATTTCTTCCAGGTAAGAATAAGAAATTGGTTTGTTGAGTTCACTTGTTGATCTTCTACTATCCACAGATGAGATGAACTCTGGATGGTGGATCATACAGATGCACAGGGGTCCTCAGAACAGTTCATACATTCCTGGGCCTCGCCAGCAATCGGGCCAAGAGATTATAGTGCCCAGAGGTTGTTCATTTGCTGCTTCCTCCAGTCCTTCAACCTTTAAATCCTCATTCTTCAGCCCATGTAGCCACTTACATTATAAAGCAAGTGTCTATGTGTGTGAAAAGAGATAAACTGTTAGGCAAAATACTTTTTCAGTAAAAATATAAAAAGCCACATGTCTAAAGAGAAGAGAGAGACAGGAGGGAAACTAGGGATATTGGCAGTGGGAAATGTGTACTGGTGAAGGATATTGGACATGGTGTAACTGAAACTCAATCATGAACAACTCTGTAACTGTGGAAAAACCCCACTGTATTACAAACAACTTTGTTTACAACCACAGTGTTTAAATAAAATAAAGAAAGAAAAGAAAGTATCTGTGTGTGACTTTAAGGGGTCACATCAGAAGCTCGGTGCATTGGAGGCAGACTAGATTCTTCAGGAAAATAATGCCTCTTCATTACATGAATGTAGGGAGGAGGCAAACATTACTTTGGGGGAAAGGGGACAACAAGGGATGTTGTGTGTGATTCTAAGTAGGTTTTGACATATGGAGCTGCTCATGGAGGTAGTAATGTTTGCATAAAGCCAGGAATCTTCTGGGAAGACTGAGGTCAAGACCCTATTGACCTTTCCATTTTGAGTTATTGGGTATCAGAGCCTTGCGGATAAATGCAGAAGGCCCCCCATAAGATCCTTTTTTTTTTTATTTTTATTTATTTATTTGTTTTTGGTCACACCCAGCAGTGCTCAGGATTTACTCTTGGCTCTATGCTCAGAAATCGATCCTGGCAGGCACGGGGGACCATATGGGATGCCGGGATTCGAACTACCATCCTTCTGCATGCAAAGCAAATGCCTTACCTCCATGGTATCTCACCGGCCCCTCTAAGATTCTTTGTAAGAAAAGATATTAAAAAATCTGAGAGGGGAATTTGCCATTAGGAAACCCGGGAGCTTCAACAGGGACTCAAACTTAGGCCTTAATTGCAAAAGCTGGTACCTGGTTTTCCAGAGAGCCACTGTGATCCAAGACATCATGAAATAAGTGCTAGTCTGTAGTCCAAGCCCAATCTGTCTCACCCCAAGGCTGGGCCAGCTCTTGTCCAGGGTTTCTGAGCATATAAGGATGGGATCAAACCAGCGAGGGCTGCACTAAACTGTGGATATGAATGGTGTCAAGCTGCACACGATCACTTTTCACAAGCGACCCCTTGTGGCAGTGTCCTGCAGTGACTCTTCAGTTCTGTCTTCTGGCTTTTAGATGGTTCTGGTCTTTTTACTTTATAGTTTATCTGAATTAATGCATTTATTTGCACTAAGTGAAATTCAATTGCATACCATGTAAATAAAGTCTTGAATTCAAACTCTTGCTCTTCAAATTGCTGATTTACCTTGTGTCCGAGTCTGGTTTCAGGATGACCTGTGTGATCTAGAGAAGGCTTTGATAACAAGGCTTATGCTTGGTTTAATTTTTGGTCTCTTGAAAAATTCAAATACATTCCTCGAAGATTTAGGGATGATACAGAATGCTGGGGATTGAACTTGGGTTGGCTGCATGCAACACCCTATCTGTTGTACTATTGTTACAAGTATGTAAAAATTTCAATTTTTTGGGAGGGCCATATCCAAAAAAATGCTGAGGGGATGCTGAGGATTAAACCCAGATCATTCCTAGGTCAGTTGTATGCAAGGCGAATGCCCTACTGGTGTGCTTCAGTGCTAAAACAAATTTTAATTTTGTTTTTTGGTTTTTGGGCCACACCGGCAGTGCTCAGGGTTACTCTTGGCTCTGTACTCAGAAATTGCTCCTGGCAGGCTCAGGGAATGATATGGGATGCCAGGATTCAAACCATCATCCATTCTGGATCAGCTGCGTGCAAGGCAAATGCCCTACCGCTGTGCTATCTCTCTGGCCCCAATTTCAAATATTTTTAACCAGGGGACTGTCTTCCCCCTTTCCACATTGCACCAAAATCTTCAAATCATGTAGCTAGTTTGTTTGGGCAAATTAATTCTGTAAAGTGTGTGAAAAAATTCTTGCCTCAGAGAGTTTTGAGCATGGAATGAGTTACACAGATCAACAATAGACATAATGGCATTTTATTCTTAAATATTTCTGCAAACATATCCTCAGAAAAAAAAGCTTTTATACAGTGCAACCATTATACACAAGAAATCAAACACCGCTACAGTATCATTATATAGTTACAACTGAGTCTCTCAAACAGTGCTCATGGATACAGGGGCCACTCCTACAAGTTTTGGCCACATGGTTAAATGTCTGTTATGTTATGCAGTTATGGGGTTCACCAGGGCTAAATATGATAGTGCTTGATTGGAGGACCATGAGGTACCAGGGATTGAACTTAGACCTCTGTGGGCCTGACATGTGCTCGAGCCTGTGAATTATCTCTTGGGTCTTACAGATCTACTTCAAAGTCTATAGCTAATCACTGCTTTTTTGTTTTGTCATTTGTTGTGGCAGGAATTGAACCCAGGACCTCACACTGTCAAGGCAAGTGCTCTACCACCACACCACATTCCTGGCCCATAAATCTATCATTGAAACCTGGAGCGTATTTTGCATTCAGTATCTTTAGTCTTCACTCACCTAGACCTTTTTTTGTTCACCTGTCATGACATTGACATTTTTGAAGAGTAATAGGCAAGTTTTTCAGAATGTCTGCATTTGGATTTATCTGTTTCTTCTGGTGAGACTCAATTTAAACATATTAGTAAGAATAATACCTGGGGGGCCAGAGTGATAGTACAGTGGGTAGGGTGTTTATCTTGCATGTGGTCAACCTGGGTTCAATCTGAAGTGCAGAGCCAAGAGTAACGCCTGAGTGCCCCTGGGTGTGGTCCAAAACAACAACAACCAACAGAAAGAGAATAACACATGGTTTTTATTGCTAATTATTTATGTTTTAATTCATTTATGAGTAATGGTGACAGTAAAATTTGAATGCCCACCATGGGATGAGGACATTAATACTCTCACTTTGTAGACCATGAAATTGTAGCCAAATATTCTTTTCCCAAGATCCCACACTGAGAAAAACCAAGTGCAGCTTCAGTTCTGGCTGAATCCAATGTCCGAACTCATCTGAGCATTCAGAATCCAGGGAAGACCAGAGTTCTATGCCCTGCAGGGAAGGGGCAACTTGAGTTCTCTGCTGAATCCCATAAGTAGCCTGGGTCAGATTCAGAGTGAGGATCCATCATTGTGAGTGACTTAGAGAATGAGGAGCTCTCATGTGTCAAAGGTCAGCAAAGAGAACAGGGGTCACTAAGTGACATCAGAATTAACAGAAAAGCTCATGGCGAACACGCATTTCAATGTCCTAGAATCGGCATCACTGTTAGCTCTATGTGTGAGTTGGGCTTTTCCGATGATCCGGTCAGAGAAAAATAAAAAAACAAGTGGGAAAAAAAAGCCAGTTTCAGTGCTACGTGGGTGTTCTAATGCTACATATATGTCTGTATTGTGAGGATAAGTGGTTCTGTGTATTTAGTGTCAGGAAGAAATGCTAGAACTGGGAGCGATAGTTCTGACAGGTGGGACTGGGAAAAAACAACAACCCTTCTAACAGGGCAAGAGCAAAAATGACACAAGTGATCAATGAATACACTCTTTAGGTAAAAACAAGATGAAAACAATTAAACATCTCAGATAAGTAAGGTAATTATGTAATTTGTCACCTACACTCAACACTTTGGGGATGGTAAAGGGAGTATTAGTTACACCAGTGACAGAGAAAACAGGGCTGTTCTGGATAAGTCTTGTAGCTGGTCACCCCACCAAAGCTGATGTCATCTTAAATCCTTGCCTGTCCTCCATCTTGGATACGTCCAATTCCAGTCAGATGCCCTCTTTGTTAGCCTGGTGCTTGCTCTATAGACCCTTTGAGTCCACTCGGAGCCAGTGAAAGAACTTAAGTTGTTTCTTTTTCCTGTGATGCCCCCATCTATGTGTTAACAGGCAAAACAATTTCCATCTCTATGATTGTGAGCTCACACATTTCACAGAGGTATCAATTTCATTCCCACACAGGAAGCAGAATTTGATTTCCCATCTCTTGGAGGTGGACACTTGGGCTCTTCCTGACTATCAGGAATTGTGCACAACACTGATGATCCCATGGTGGGCACTTGCCCCCCTCAGAAACAGGTTGCATGAGAAATCATAGGCAGAAGATGGCACTGTGGGGGAAACAGCTGAATTCAGGAGAGATAGCACTGTGGGGATGGCTGAATTCAGGGGAGATGACATTGTGAGGGGACAGCTGAATTCAGGGACAGGCTTATTTGCCTGTGGAGTCCCCACTCCACAAGATGGGTTCCAGCCAGAAGCAGGGTTCTCCATGGTGTTGCTGTTCTCCCTAGTGCCCTGGGCCTCTGACATTTTGCAGATGTACCTTCAGAGAGCCTCTCACCACTCTCTCAGGCTCTTCTCTTCTTGTCCCCAACTGTTCATGAGCTTCTTTCTCCCCATCCCAGATGGCTACCTTACTGCAGCAAGAAGAGCCAGTTCTTCCTAGCTGGACCATGCTCAGTTCTCACATCTATCCAGGGCAGTTAGTTAGGGTCTTGGTCTCTATCCCCAGCTCTCTGCTTCTGCAATTGCTCAGCAGGGCTTCTTAGGCATGTCCTGGCTCTATGAGCTTCTGCCCAGGATACAGACTCCAGTTACCAAAGTGGGTGATAAGCGCATTCATTTTGGCTTCTTGCCCTTATCACACTGAGTGTAGACAGGGTCACTGTAAATTGGAAAAGCCTACAGGTGCTTCTGAGGTGAGGAGATCATCACCCCCACTTGTCAAAATCCCTTAGGTCTCAACTCTTCCATAGCAGAGATCTGGGGGCATCCTTTGGGCCCAGAGAGGGAGGGAGGAACTTGAGGTTGTTTTTATCCAGGGCTTTGGGAGGACACTCAGGAAAAGGCAGTGATAAGACAGCTCCCTCCGATGGTTCCTCCAGACTGCTCCCTCAGACAGCTCCCTTAGATGGCTCCCTTAGACAGACAGTTCACTCAGATGGCTCCCTCACAGATGGCTCTTTCAGACAACTCCCTCAGAAGGTTCCCTCAGACAGACAGTTCCCTCATATGGTTCCCTCAGATGGCTCCCTCAGACTGATGAATCCCTCAGATAGACTGCTCTTTCAGACAGATGGCTCCCTCAGAAAGCTCTTTCAGATTTCTCCCTGGCTGGAATTTTCCACTTAAGTAGGGAGGATCTGGGATCTCCAACCTAAGCCTCCAGCCTAGGCACAGTCTGATGGAAGATATGGACTCAGCATTTGACCAGAGGTCTTGTCTGATGTGGAAGATATAATACTGATTCCCAAGGACCTTTCCAGACTGAGGGAGAAGGCATTCTCATTGTGGGGTTCTGCACCTTTCACTTGGTCAGGTGCCTGCTGGGGTGCCCCTTCCTTCTCTGTGTGCATTGTTGACTCCCTGGACTGTGTGTTTCCTTTGGGACCCCTAGCCCAGCTATGAGCTGGTGCCCTGAGGGAGGCCTATCTAGGGGCCTTTTATTAGAATCCTTCACTCCCTCAAGGGCACAGATAAAGCAGTGCAGAGTAAACAGGGTGGTGGGACACAGACAAGGAACTTTCTGGAAGCTGCTGGAACTCAGCCTGTGGCCTCTCAGAAGGCTTCCACAACCTCTATCCTGCGGCTGTGCTGAGGGGACCTCTGCCTATGGGAGAGGAAGGACAAACTGCTGGGGCAGTCACAACTGCTGCTCTGATAGCTGTAAAGCAGTGACCCCTTACACACTAATGAAAGATAAAAGAGGTACACTAGACTTACAAGTCTGCCTTTTTTTTTTTTTTTTTTTGGGCCACACCTGGCAGTGCTCAGGGGTCACTCCTGGCTGTCTGCTCAGAAATAGCTCCTGGCAGGCACGGGGGACCATATGGGACACCGGGACTCGAACCAACCACCTTTGGTCCTGGATCGGCTGCTTGCAAGGCAACCACCGCTGTGCTATCTCTCTGGGCCCACAAGTCTGCCCTTAATGAGATGAACAGGTCATATTTACTGACACTTAGAACTAAGTACAAACACACACATACAATGCACATATGTGTTTTTCTATTTTGATTTTTTTTTGGTTTTTGGGCCACAGCCAGTGATGCTCAGGGGTTACTCCTGGCTATGCACTCAGAAATTGCCGTGGCTTGGGGGTACCAAATGGGATGCCAGGGATGGAACCCAGGTTCGTCCTGGGTCAGCCTCGAGCAAGGCAAATGCCCTACCACTGCGCTATTGCTCCAGCCCCCCTTTTTTGGGGGGGGTCACACCTGGCTCTGCTCACAGAAATCGCCCCTGGCAGGCTTGGGGGACCATATGGGATGCTAGGAATTGAATCCAGGTCCATCCTGGATCAGCTGTGTGCAAGGTAAATGTTCTACCACTGTGCTATTGCTCCAACCTGCTAGTTTTTTTTCCGAGGCCCTTCACCTGCCACCATATTCCTTTAATCCCTGCATGCTGTGGGCAGCTGCCTCCCCTACAGAGGCCAGAGAAGACCTCAAGACTGAGTCTGCAGAAACCTTTGCTTTTGAGGTTGGTGACAGTTGATGGTGATGGACTAGGTCCTTGGATGGAATTCTTGGCCTACCCATGTGGCCTCACCCTCTCCCTTGAGCTTCCTTCAGTTAGTTATCTGGAGTACCACCTGGTGAGCCAAGTCTCTTCCAAGGACTCAGCAATCTAATTGCCACATTTCAGTTCTAAGGGATCCACAAAATCCCACACTACGTCAAGGGGAGAAGAAAGGGACTTATCTTCCTGATAGAAGCATATCCAGGCTCTAAAGAGGAAATAGAAGTGAAATTGTTTCCTTGGCAGTTTTGGGAAATGTGGTCTCCCTAGAGCACCTAATTGGAGAAACGTCTAAAGTCTCCAAGTCAGGAGAAGGACCAGATGTTACAGTATCTTCAATTGCTCTCCATTTCAGGACCCACCAATTCAACTGGCCTTGCCCCTTCTTCCAGACCCGATCCCTTTCATGATCTTTCACCCTCATCCTTATCCTGCTTCTCCCCTTTGAAGCCCTGAGAGGTTTTTTTGTTTTTAAATTAAGCATACTAGGCTGTGCTCACTCTGGGCTCTGTGCTCAAGATCACATCTGCTTAGAGGACCACAAGGAATTGATCCTGGGCCAGCTATTTGCAAGGCAAGTACCTTCCCTACTGTATTATCTCTCTGGGCTGGACGCTGAGAGATTTGATCAAAATGGGGTAACTTTGGCCTCAATCCTCTGCAGCCTTCTGGGAAATGTTCTGGCTCCATCCCAGGGAATGATTTCTGCCTCCAGGGGCTGCTGTTGAATGGCGTGTTAATATTCCCATTTCTGAAAGCGTAGGCCTATTGAACAGCTTCTATTTACTGAAGACGATGAAATACATCATTTTCTTTTACTTATACATAGCTCTTATTTTTTTGTTGCCTTCACAGGGAAAAACTGGGTCCTTCCATATGGTTCCTGCCTTTTGCAGTGGGGGTCTCAGAAATGAGAGAATCCATTTGCAAATTAGGGTCACCTGTGCCAAGATGGGAGAGTGTGACTGATTCATTCACAATCATCATAAAAAATTGTAATGAGCAGGTTGTTGCAAGGTAAGGAATAACAAGTATGATAGTCCCAATAAGCCAACTGGACACATGGTCCTGGAGGTCCTGGGCTGAGCATTTTACGTACAATTCCATTTAATTTCCTCCACAATGCCATGAAAAAGGTATGAGCATTATTTTCAGGGATGCAGAGACTACTTCTGAGATCTAAGAGGTTGCGTTCTTTGCCCAAGGACAAAGCTAGGAAGTGAGGTTTGAATCCAGACCCATAAGCTCCAGCACTATTATCAGGTGGTGCAGAAAGGAGTTTAAGAGTTGGGGGCCTGGAATCAGAGCACAAAGGGTCTAGGTCTTAGTAGGCACCAAAGATCCTTTATCCTGATACTTTGGGGTTCTCCTCTGGAAGAGGCAATGTTTGAGTATAAGCTATGTACCAATCTACCTCTCTCACCCAACTGAGTCCTCAGTGCATGGTTGGCCAGACCCTTCCTTCTCTTCTTGTTCTTCTCATTCTTGTTCTCCTTTTTCTTCTTCTCCTCCACCTTCTTTTTCTCCTCCTCCTCTTCCTCCTCCTCCTTATTCCGTAATTTCCCTTGAGTTATCCCCAGGGTGAGGACTGCCCTCCCCAGGATTAGTGGGATAGCACAGCTGCCTTTCTCCCCCCTCAGCTGCTTTGAAATCCCTGGCTCCCTAAGCTTTTGATGGCTTCCAGGATTCCAGTCCCTCTCCACTGAGCTTTTCATTGGAAGAACTTTTCAGTGATTTTTATAAAAACTGCAAATGTACAAGGTAATTGAGTCTTCTGTTTTATTACCCCGAGCTGCCTGGACCTTGCCTGGCCTCCTCCTCACTCATGGAGCCGCCGGAATAAAGTTGGAAGTATTTGTGCTGGTAATATATAGGACTTAATTAACCTGGCCTTTTATAGCATTTCCAATGGACGGTTGGAAAGAAATCTGAGGCAGCTTGAGAAAAGGGAAGAGGTGGGGGACTGGGGTGGGAGTATGTATGTATGTATGTAAAACACTCTATGTTGGTTTTTCCCCCTCTCCTGTTCTTTTACTCCAGTACTTTAATCAGCACTTAATGACCCACTCAAAAATCTATCATTCGGATCCGCGCTCTGATGGGAAGGGGCTCAAGGGGAGTGGGCACCTGCCTTCTTCCTTCTCTCCAAAGCCCTTCAACAGGTCATGGAGTGACCAGCCATATCAGCTACATTCCCAGAAATTTCTACTAGAGACTGTGCCCATTCATTCCAGCTGGGAGACAATGGGTGCCATTAACCAATGGGTGCTCTTTGGTTATTTACCATCAATTCCAACTCAAACACCTACCAAGCTTTGATGGCTTCAATGGGGTTTCATTTTACCATTCCTGGGCTCCAGGGCTGAATTAATCTCTACTGCTCAACTCTGCTCCTTTCCCCAACAGTCCCTTTCCTTCCCTCTCTGAGCTCACATTCATGCCTGAACGAATCGCTCTTCAAAACCAGACGAGGAAAAAGTGACTCAACCCAGATCTACTCTGGTCACTAGGGTACGAGTTTCTAACAGCTAAGGTACATTTGTGGATTACAAGCTTTATTTTAGGGAGATTTGCAAGCAAGGGCAACTAGGGTAAGTGCCTCTCATGGGCTGCCTGCTCATACCTTCACCCCTCGTACCAGGGCTCGTAAATCCTGCCCTGATGCTGGTGAGTGGTTACATCATCCCCAAACCTTAGGCAACAATTCGATTTGGAAATAAAAAGGTACGTGTTAATTGACTCCCTCCCTCTTGTCCCTCTGAGGTGCCCCTAACCCTTGATAGCTTTTAACCTGGCAGTTAATAAAAGTTGGGGATCTAGCCCCAGCACAGCTCCTCCGCCATTTTTTTTTTTTTTTCATAAAAACCAGCCAATTTCTACTGAGTGATTGGAAGGAACAAGTCATTGGCCAGTCCCAAGGGATGAGAGTTTGGAACCCAAGTTGAAAGATAATTCTTTCAAATTACACTCATGAGTGACACACATTTTGGTAAGCAGGTATAGTGAGAATAACTTAGGTACAAGAGCTTTTAGGTTGCACATCCAGCCTCCATCCACCTCCAAGAGCATCCATTTGTCCTCAGCGGAACCTACCTCTCTTTGACTAAGTCTGTGTGACTCCAAGGAGTTGTTTTTTGGAGTCTCCAGGTGACAGATATGGCTAGAAGTAGCTGGCTGGAGCAGGTCAGTCCTGGGCTATAGTGATGGATGAAATTAGGTCCATAATGGGTTGGTACAGGATTTATGCCAATGTGACTTATGGGCTGCAACTATTGAGACACAGAAGTTCTTTACTCCATTGGGGTGGTCCAGAAGCCACCTAGTGGTTGTCTGGCCAACACTTGAGAGATGTTTCCTGAGCTTTAGAGAGACCATCATTTCACTTCCTCCTGCAGGGGAACCTTTGGCTTTGGGCCCTTGCTGTCTTTCACAATGAGCATCTCTCATTATATATATAATTTTACTTCATTTAAAGAAAACGCATCATATAGTTTATATTGCTGACCATAATTTATTTCCAGATAAATGAAAACAAAGTTATTGAAAAAAAAGAAAAGGGAAGAGAAGAAATAAAGTTTTTAAAAAAGAAAGAACAAGGGGCCGGAGCAGTGGGTAAGGCTTCTGTCTTGCCCGCACTAGCCTAGGACAGACCACGGTTTGATCCCCCGGTGTCCCATATGGTCCCCCAAGCCAGGGGCAATTTCTGAGCTCATAGCCAGGAGTAACCCCTGAGCGTCTCTGGGTGTGGCCCAAAAACAAAAACAAAAACAAAAAAAACAAGAACAAAAAAACAAAACAAAAAAAAGAATGATAAAATACATTTGTTAAAATTATTCTATCGCCAATGTGTCTTTAATACAGTGGCAGAAGTTTTAGGAAGCTCTTATTGTTAGCTATCCATTCTGTTAAATTGGTGTGATCTCCTAGGGATAATAGCATCAAACTAATAAAGTGGTTCAGAAATTCAAAGCACTATGACTGACTCTGCAAATTTTAGGTGCATGTACAGAACTACCAGGCTTCCTGGAAAAAGGAACATATGGGGGGAGAGTTCCTGGTGCTCTTTCCAAAAAGCCCCAGTGATATTTATTCAGCCCAAAGGCCAGTGTGCCTAAAGTTTGGTCAGATTGGTGCCTCTTAAGGAAATCGTAGAGGTTCAGTGATGAGACAGGGAAAATGGTGATTTTGGATGATAGAGGCAGCAGGTGTGGCTTTGGTAGGCTGGGGGCTTGGCCAACCCTCTCCACCTGAGATAGCCAGCTACCTGCTGTGTGGGTCAGTGTATCATGATCTTTTTACAGCTTGGTTTACATTTCGTTCCAGAAAAAGTGAGTCTATGGAGCTGGCCTGGTTTGACTATATCAGTTTTTACATGTATAAGATTACATCAGTTTTTATATGTAGTTATTAGCCCCAGCTCAAGTGGTTCTATGTCTACTTCAATTAGTCCAGGATCAAGAATATTGGAGAAGCAGAACTGAGAGAATGGAAGAAAAAGGCTCTTGAAGATATTGGGGAACTGAATCTAGTCCTTTCTGAGGGCAGACAATGCTTGACCTTTTTACTCTCATAAGCCAATAAATGGTTTCAAGTTCTCCCTCTGTTTTCTCCAACTTTTGGATTCTAATCCAGTTCCCAAACTTTCTAGGGAGCGGTACCAGATTTCTATATTCAATTGGAAGCTTCTCTTTTCTTCTCCCAAGGAGAAGAAAAAGCTTCTCTTTTCTTCTCCCTTTCCACTTTCCCATTTGCTAGACAACTCAGGCTTGAGCCCTGGCAAGACAGTCAGTTGCTGGGAGCCCAGACCTTTAGAGACACTCATTAAAAACATTATGTTTTTATAAACAGGGAATATATTAAGCTGAGAAGCTTCTGTACCTCAAAGGAAATATGCCTAGGATACAAGAGCCACCCACTGACTGGGAGAAACTATTCACCCAATACCCATCAGATAAGGGGCTGATATCCAAAATATACAAGGCACTGACAGAACTTTACAAGAAAAGGACATCTATCCCCATCAAAAATGGGGAGAAGAAATGAAAGACACTTTCTCAAAGAAGAAATACAAATGGCCATAAGACACATAAAAAAATGTTCCACATCACTAATCATCAGGGAGATGCAAATCAAAACAACAATGAGGTACCATCTCACACCACAAAGACTGGCACACATCACAAAGAACAAGAACAATCAGTGCTGGCAGGGATGTGAAGGGAAAGGAACTCTTTTTCACTGCTAGTTGGGAATGCTGTCTAGTCCAGCCTTTTTGGAAAACAATATGGAGATTCCTCAAAAAACTGGAAATTGAGCTCCCATATGATTCAGCTATACTACTCCTAGGGATATACCCTAGGAACACAAAAATACAATTCAAAAATCCCTTCCTCACACCTATATTCATTGCAGCACTATTTACAATTGCCAGACTCTGGAAACAACCAAGATGCCCTTCAACAATGAATGGCTAAAGAAACTGTGGTACACATACACAATGGAATTTTATGCCGCCATCAGGAGAGTGAAATAAGTCAGAGGGAGAGAGATAGACACAGAATAGTCTCATTCATCTATGGGTTTTAAGAAAAATTAGAGACAATATTGTATAAGGCCCAGAGACAATAGAGTTCAGGCAGGAAGAACCAGCTCACAATATGAAGCTCACCACAAAGAGTAGTGAGTGCAGTTAGGGAAATAACTACACTAACAACTATCATGACAATCTTAATGAGAGAAGTAAAATGCCTGTCTCGAATACAGGCAGGGTTGGGGAAGAAGGAGGGGGCATTGGTGGTGTGAATGTTGCACTGGTGAAGGGGGATATTCTGTTTATGACTGAAACCCATCTACAATCATGCTTGTAATTATGGTGCTTAAATAAAGATTTTATAAAAGAAAAATAATGTTTTAAAAAATTCATTAAAGTTAAAGTAATGCATTTACAGTGGTGTTGACATTTATAATTTCACAGTTTCCTAGTTTGTGAAGAGCCTTGGGTATGGGAAATTTGCAAAGAGCCTCTAAATCAGGGTGAGTACCAGTTGACTGTTCCCACTTTTTTTATATCCATCCATGTTGGATGGGATGATGGCCACCTGGTGGGAAACAGAGACAATCTTGAGTCCAGTGGAGAATAGAGATAGGAGGCTCCTCGCCACTCCCTGTAGACCCAGATGCTCTCACTTGGTCATACTAACTAGCCTTTTCAACTTCAGTCATCCACCCTCTTACTGCTGTTTCCTTGATCCTGGAGTTCCAGCACTCCGGGCCTTGGGCAAGTCTCACTTGGAGACTTGTTTCTCCACTTTCATTTCTCAGGGATGTCATAAAGATTCTTTCCTCCGCGTCCTTTTTAAGACTCAATGAGATAACTGAGTGCTTTAGCACAAGGCTTGCTGAAAAATTTCAATGAACTGTTATTAGTGTTTCTATCAGTCTAAAAAGCAAGTGAGCACATTGAAAGTCTGTAAGTCCTTCGCTTATTAATGGATAGATCTGAAGAGTATTATGTTGAGAAAAATGAGTCAGATACTATGGTAATGATATCTAGAGACAACAGAGACGAGAGCCAGAAGGACCAGTCCATGGGAAGAAGATTGTCACAAAGAGCAGAGAGTGCAGTTGGGGCAGAGAAGGGACCACTAGGACAATGGAGCTGGAAATAATCACTCTGGATAAGCACTAGGTACTGAAAGGAGATAAAGTGATAGGCATAATACTCTTCAGTAAAAATATTGCAAACCACAGTGTTTAAAAGGGAGAATAAAGGAAGAGAGAGAAAGAAAGAATGAGAGGGAAAGGAGGAGCTGGGGAGAGAGTAAGAGAAGAAAAAAGAAGAAGAAGAAAAGAAGAAAGAAAAAAGAAGAGGAAGGAGAAGAAGACGAAGAAGAAGAAGAAGAAGAAGAAGAAGAAGAAGAAGAAGAAGAAGAAGAAGAAGAAGAAGAAGAAGAAGAAGAAGAAGAAGAAGAAGAAGAAGAATGTCTGCTTCAGATGCAGGCATGAGGGAGTTTGGGAAGAAAACTGGGGAAATTGTGGTGGGAAATGTGCGCTGAGCAATAGCACTGTGGCAGGGTGCTTGACTTGCATGTGGCCAACCTGGGTCAGATCCTGGTTCAGTTCCTGGCATCCTATATGGTCCACTAAACTTGCCAGGAGCGATTTCTGAGTGTTGAGCCAGGAGTAACCCCTGAACGCCACCAGGTGTGGTTCAAAGACCAAAAAAAAGGAAAAAAAGAAATGTGCACTGGTGAAGGGTGTTGGACACTGAATGTCTGAAACTCAATAATGAACATTTCATCTGGGAAAAAATGTGTACTATGTGCAACAAGTGTACTATGAACAACCTTGTAAGCATGATGTTTAAATAAACTAATTAGAAAAACAAAAACAAAAATGGAAGTTCATAATTTCTGCTGGGATTTGAGGCCTCAGCTCTGGATAAACCCCAGGCCTCCGAGAACTCTTATTTTCTTGACCCATTGGGGTAGCCCACATGCTTTGCATGTCTGAAGTCCTGAGCCCCAACACCCACCACAAACAAGCACACAAACAGACATCCGAACACAATGTGACCTAAATACCTGCTGTGAGCTCTCAAGGGGAAATGGTCTAGGTCCTGGGCTAACAAGACTAAGTTCCATGTTTCTGAGTTTCTGTCCCAACAACAATGGCACAGACCCCAAGGCCCTATAAAACCACAATATACCACCAAGATATTTAGCCATAAAAGGAAATGATAAAACACCCTAGACAACAGCCAGTCAATTCAAAAGTAAAGACTTCCTGCTTCTAGCCTTTTTTTTTTTTTTTTTGGTTTTTGGGCCACACCCGGCGTTGCTCAGGGGTTACTCCTGGCTGTCTGCTCAGAAATAGCTCCTGGCAGGCATGGGGGACCATATGGGACACCGGGATTTGAACCAACCACCTTTGGTCCTGGATCGGCTGCTTGCAAGGCAAACTCCACTGTGCTATCTCTCCAGACTCGCTTCTAGCCATTTTTAATCTGGCTTGTGACCCCTGGGTGGGGTCGCCTCCTGCAGGAGGTGGCCCTAGTTGGTCAGTTTGTAGTTTGTTGTTAAGCAGAATAAAGTTTTGCTTTGCTTTATTTCAATTGTGTGGTCTTATCCCTTCGACTCTGGACCCTAACAGCATCTCTGAGGATTCCTCGCCCCCTTCCTCTCATACCCCATGGAGGCTTCTCCTCTGTACCCACAAACCCTTCCAAGGTCACCATTATCCCTGAGACATGGCCACATGGGACCCTTCCAATCTGCTCCTATGACATCCAGAGACTCTTTCAGACGTGTTTCTCTTGTTGGAACATCAGGACTTTGAGATCAGAGCCAAGTCCCTTACTTTTGTCCTCTCTGCGTGGGAGCAGACTCTCCCATATCAACTCAGGGGTTCCTGGTTCCTCCAGCTGCTGTGAGCTGGAGCTGGTGGGCAAAACGAGCTCTAGAGCACACTTTATTTTTATTTTATTTTATTTTTTGGTTTTTGGGCCACACCCGGCGTTGCTCAGGGGTTACTCCTGGCTGTCTGCTCAGAAATAGCTCCTGGCAGGCACGGGGACCAAATGGGACACCAGGATTCGAACCAACCACCTTGGTCCTGGATCGGCTGCTTGCAAGGCAAACGCCACTGTGCTATCTCTCTGGGCCCAGCACACTTTATTTTTAAAAATTAAAAAAAATATTGAGTCACTGAATTAAAAGTGACACAGCTATTCTTGGTTGAGTTTCAGGCATAAAATGTTCCAACACACATCCCTTAACCAGTGTTTGTCCACCTTCCTCCACTAATGTCCTCAGTTTCATGGCAATCACTTTTGTCTTTTCCTTTTTCCTTTCAGTGGTTTGTGATACTGTTACTGAGAGGGAATCTCTCACTTCCCTTTACGTCCTTTCCACACCCAGTTTTAGAGTGACCACTGCCCTCTGTCCTTGTCCTAGTGGTCCCCTCCTTGATGGATCTTCCAATAGGAATTGTGCTTTCATATAACCCTGGAATTGTATTTTCATATTCCACTCCTGGAAATATACCCCAAGGACCCCAAAACATAATGTAGAAAAGCTGCCTACATTCAATGTAGCACTATTCGTAATAGCCAGAATCTGGAAACAACCCAAGTGTCCAGACCACAATTTTGTGTATGACTGGCCTTTTGGTCACTAAAGGAGTCCTAGATGTTAGAAAAAAACATTTGGAATAATCAGAACTTTTTTTTGGAAAGAGCAGCAGTTAGAGGTGGTGATGGTGATGGAGGGATGGGGGGTACTGTGGCCAGAGCCCTCTAAGTCCTCGGCCACCCCAGGTAGATGCCTGACTTCTCAAGCAGCCCCAGGCTGTAACTGAACAATGTGGCCTCTTAATAAACACAGCACCAGTGCCAAGTTTTACTCCACTGGAGAAATAGCCCCGCGCCCCTCGATCCCATTAACATTTCACACCTTAATGGGGCCATATTTTTGGAAAGCCAATATGAGCTTCGTGGCTTATTGGTATGCAGCTCGGGGGTGGGGTGGGGGGAGGGCTCCTGGAAAGGAGGGGTACTCTGAGAAAGGGATGTAATTAAGCCTCAGAATGTTCGATATGTGCCCCAAAAGGAGGGCATCTGGGGGCAGGAGAATAAGAGCGATTAGCTTGTCCAGGAGGTTCATGTGCTTGGAAACTTGATCCTGGCTGGGAAGTCCCAGCGTGGTTCCTCCCTTCACTGACCTCATGTCCTCCTATTCTTGCAGGGCCCCCACTCTCCTTTTGGGTCCCTAAACTTTGCATTTCCCAAGCAGACCCTATTGGCAGCTCTTCTTCGATAAAATACATCATCATTTGCTCCATTAGAAAATAAATGTATGGCTATATTATGGGATTTGCATTCCATTACCTTGGTTTGCATGCCATAAAACATTTATTACACCCTTGGGCTAAAGTCTTAATAATGACTGGGTGCAAGGCACTAATGTGGTGCTGGTCTTGCTTGGGAACTAGAGATTAATGCCTTTGGATGTCACCCAGCTAATAGTCCTGCTCACCAATTTGTCCCATCAGAAGACATTAGAGTCAGTTCCTATGTAGAGGCAGCAGTGCGGGGGGTTAAGGGGGGAGACCCACAGCTCAGCTTCAGCGTCAACCAGGGCTTCCCATGCCTGTCCCCCTACCTGGTCTTATTTAAAATAGCCAGAATGAAATCTCTGAGTTCCACCCCTTCCATCCCCCACCCCCAATCCCATGTTCACTCCATGCCAAGACCACTCTGGGCTTGGACTACCCCAGTCCTCCATGAAGCAAGGTTTTTTTTTTTTTTTTTTTTTTAATTCTATTTTTTTTTTTGGTTTTTGGGTCACACCTGGCTGCTCTCAGGGGTTACTTCTGGCTCTGTGCTCAGTAATCACTTCTGATGATAGTTAGGGGACCCTATGGGATGCTGAGGATTGAACCCAGGTCTGCCAAATGCAAGACAAGCACCCTCCCCGCTGTGCTATCATTCTGGCCCCCTTATGAAGTAAAAGTTTTTAATGTTTGCCTTCTTGTTGGACCTCAGAGCAGAAACAATAGCTGCACACACACACAATAGGATGCACACACACAAATACATACATACACATACACACACACATTTTCTTTCCTTCACTGTCCACTGCCATGCCAACCCAGCAGGGAAGGTTCAACTCTGCCTCCAACCCTACTCCATGAGGCAGATAGATGGTGGGGAGATGGCAGGTCTCAGCATATCCTGCCTCCTAAGGAAGCTTGGTAGCCCTGAGTTGAGTCTTCCCTGTTCAGGGAAGTACCACAGCTCTCTATGAATTCGGTGCATATCCTGTGTTGTGAGAAACTAAGCCCTAAAAAGACTATTCTTACTACTCCTTTCACTCAAGGCCTTGACCTGGGCTTTCCTTGTACAGTACACTCACCTCAGAGAGTTAAAAAAAAAAAAAAGCCCAGCTCCATCCTTTTATGCCAAATTCAGTTCTTCTTTTTTTGGGTGGGGGGGGGGTCACACCCAGCAGTGCTCAGGGGTTACTCCTGACTCCATGCTCAGAAATTGCTCCTGGCAGGCACGGGGGACCATATGGGACGCTGGGATTTGAACCGATGACCTTCTGCATGAAAGGCAAATGCCTTATTTCCATGCTATCTCTCCAGCCCCAAATTCAGTTCTTCTTAAGAGGGTGCACGTATGTATTTTTTCAGAATTTGGTTGTTAAGGGAGGCCTGTTCTCTGTCTGCCTCAGGCTGGGCTTTGAGTGGCTGCAGAGCTGGGTCAGCCTCCTGATCTGTGTCTGGCAGAGAAGGTGGACAAAGGTTAAAGGTCACCTGTGACAGAGCAGTATAGGTGGGGAGGAGATCCCCCTAGATGGTGACTTATCCTGTTTCTTTAGGCTCCCAGACCACAGGGCCCATCAGGGGAACTGGGTAGGGCAGGTACTTGAGCTAATTTTGCTCCTGGAGCCATTTTCCTGCTCATCCTGGGCTAGGACCTGGTCACAAGATGGGGTTTTGCCATGGCTGCACCCTTGGCCAGGCTAGAAATGTTGAGGTCGCTGGATACATGAGATCCCTCAGTGAGGGAGATGGACACAGGAGGGACAGTCTGCAGGAGTTTGCACACTGTTACTCCTGACCTCTTCCTGCCTTTCCAGCAAGTTTCATCTGCTGTGTGTGTGTGTGAGTGTGTGTGTGTGTGTGTGTGTGTGTGTTTACTTTTTCCCATAAGACTTCCCACCCAGGAAGACATGCAGCTCCCAGAAATTTAGGGACTGAAGCTTTCCCCTTTCTGCCAGGCCCTGCCCACTGCCAGTTTCCACACAGGGCCCATTCTTGCTCTGGGAGGTCTGAGTTGATGGGGAGAAAATTGTGCTCCAAAGGGATGTGATGGAAGAGTTTGTGGGATCTCTAGAGAGCATGTGCATCTGGAAAGCTGGGGGAAGGGGGTGTCTGAGGGTAGAGGCAAGGAAGGAAGCAGCAGCAGGGGTGACAAAAGTGATCAAGAAGATTGGTGGGAGTCAGGGCATGAAGGTGTGTGGAGAAGGGGAGGGAGGTGGGAAAAATCAATCTGAAAAGACAGTTCCAGCTAGAAAACCTAGCCATGAGGGCTGGGTTTGGAAGGCCACCCTAAAACTGAGGTCTTTGCTCTGCAGAGTGGGATTGCTGGCTATGCTGGGGGCAGGGAGCCTTGAGGGATTCTCTGATGGCTCAGAAATGAGGCCTGTACTGGGAGGAAGCATTAAAAAGGAGGCTAAAGAAGAGGCTGAGGAGTGAAGAAGGAAGGGAAGAAAGAAGGGAGGAAGGAAGGAAGGAAGGAAGGAAGGAAGGAAGGAAGGAAGGAATGATGGATGGATTTGTCCCATATGCTACTTGCACCTTCAGTCCTCGCCCAGCTGTCCTTGAGGGAAATCTGTGAGTTGCAAACAGTAAAGCCCGAGTATGTATGGATATGTACATGTGATGTGTGTATTATTTTTATTATGACTTACTTTCCTCGGATTCTGTCTTCATATTATAGTCGATCAATATATTGATGTTGGGGGAAAATTACATTCCTAAGGTTGGTGATGTTCTCTCTGCCTTCCATCTCAGGGTAGTCAATGGGGCATGAGGAACCCATTGATGGAGGAGTCAGTGGGCTTTGGAGTTCAAGCTCTGTGGTCTAGAAGGTTCCATCCTCTCCAGGAACCTTCTTCAGCTTCCCAGACATCTCACACACCAGAACCTGCTCCTCTTTCACCCTGAAATGAAGCTGGTTTCTTTTTTTTGGGTGGGGGGGGGGAATCATACCCAGCAGAGCTCAGGGGTTACTCCTGGCTCTGCACTCAGGAATCACTCCTGATAAATTCAGGGAACCATATGGGATGCTGGGGATCGAACTTAAATCAGTTGCAAACACCCTCCCCATTATACTATCTCTTTGGCCTCAAAAGGAAGCTCCTTTTTTGTTTTGCCTGTTTCCTACTTCTTTTTTCCTTAATTTTTTCATGAACAAAGTTGCCAATCTTTTTTACTATTATTAAGGAAATGCATAGGAACCACATACAGTGGCATTTGGGGTCTCGGGGGCCACTGCCCACAATGCTCAGGAGATATAATATCTGGTGCTGGGGCTTAACTCGAAGCCTCACACCTTTCTTACCACATGAGCTTACTCCCAGCCCCCCCCCCCCGGTTGTAATTTGTGCCCCCCTAAGTGTCTGACCACTTACAAACAACATGTAAGTGGCTGTTCTCTAGGATCTGGAGAATCTGAGACAGTCTAGGCCCCTAGGGTGATGTAGAGTCCCTGGGGGTCCCTAGGAGAGAGAGGGAGTGAAATAGTGAGGCCCAAGAGATGGTCCCATTAGCAGCTCCACAGATTTCATTCAGAAGGAGAAAATACAGAGTGAGAAATCACTGAAAAAAACATGCCACACAGATTTCCACACTCTAAAGAGTTGACTTATCTGAAATCTGATGATGTGGAGGTCTGAAAAACTAGTGTTGAGAGGAGGACTTCAAAGCAGAGAAGCCGCCTCCACACGAAGCTGGGCCAGGGCCCAGATAAGGGAACTTAAGTGTCTGAGTTCAGGGCCTGGCGCCTGCTGGGGGCTGCAGCAGAAGGTCGGGTGGCGGAGGATGGTCTGCACTGCTGAGCTGGGTCCATGGCTCTCTGGAGACAGGCAATGGGTCAGAATAGAGATCAGGCTAGGGTCCAGCTATTTCTAGAGGTTCCCCAGATGGTTGGTGATCCCAGGGCTTCACATATACCAGTTCAGTGAGAGAGAGAGAGAGAGAGAGAGAGAGAGAGAGAGAGAGAGAGAGAGAGAGAGAGAGAGAGAGAGAAAGAGAGAGACAGAGACAGAGAGACAGAGAGAGACAGAGAGAGACAGAGAGAGACAGAGAGAGACAGAGAGAGACAGAGAGACAGAGAGACAGAGAGACAGAGACAGAGACAGAGACAGAGAGTTTAGGTTAGACATGCAATGCAGATTTTATTTTATTTGATATGTTATTTTTTGGCCTCACTCGGTGGTTCTCAGGGGTTACTCCTGGCTCTATGCTCAGAAATTTCTCTTGGAAGGCTCGGGGACCATATAAGATGCTGGGAATCAAACATGGGTAGACAGCCTGCAAGGCAAATGCCCTCCCTGCTGCTCTATCACTTCTGCCCCGGGTTTTATATTTTTAGAAAGTGGGTTTCAGAGAAGGGGGAGGAATTCACTTCAGGCAAAAGTAGCCCTAGCCTAGACAAGTGAGCAAGGGGATCTCTGAATGAACATCTTCCCTTTCTCAGTGCCTCCTAGACTCTTTTTTGGGGTATTTGCTTGAAGTCTTCTTTTGGGGGGGGGTTTGGGTCACACCCAGCAGCGCTCAGGGGCCACTCCTGACTCTATGCTCAGAAATTGCTCCTGGCCGGCTCAGGGGACCATATGAGATGTCGGGATTCAAACCATCGTCCTGCATGCAAGGCAAAACGCCTTACCTCCATACTATCCCTTTGGCTCCTGAAGTCTTCTTCTTGAGCCCTCCTCCAGTCCCCAGAAAGCTGGCTTGCTTTTCAAAACACCTAAAATTTTTCCCCCAACCCAGGGGTATCACAACAAGACCAGCCCCTAACCTACTCTCATCTGTTAAATAGAGGCAGTAGACCTGTGTGTTACTGCAGTGAGAGCAGTAACACACAGCTTTCCTTCCTCACATGCTTGTTCTGAAGTGCAGGGGTCCAGGGGACCCACGCAACCCTGCCCAGGAAGAATCAGCATTTGCATCATAAGGGAGAAGAGAGACCATCATCCCTCCATCAACCCAGCCCAAGCCAAGAGCTGTTCTTATGTGGGGTGAGATGGGGGCAGCGAGGACCCTCCCTCCTCCTTTCCCTCCCTCCTCTGGCTTCTCAGCACCATCTGCTACTAATCACCCTACCCACGCGCCTGGGCCTCTCTGACGAGATTGCAGGACGCTGTCACTGGAAATTAATTGCAACTAATTAAAAATGATCCGCTCAGGACAATCGCACAATGGCACGCGGAGACCGCTTCATTCTCAGAACTTTTGGTGGCGTTTGCGGCCGTGGCAGCCCTGGCTGGTGGCTTGGGGCCATACATCATGGTGTCATTTTACATTGTTATTTCTCTGAAAGCAGCAATTTAAAAGAGTCTCCGATGAACCTTGAGCAACTTCGCCCTAAAAAGAAAAATGTGACTGTCCAAGATCTGTAAAATATAACATAGAGGCTCTGAGAAGCCACTTGACAGGAAGAGGGGCCTCAAGTTTGTGCCCAATCTGCATAGATATGAAATGTTGTAGAAAAGGGGCCCAGGAAGCAGGCAAGGGCCCTAGCATCGATCCTCCACCCTTTTGTTCAAACTGGGTCACCTGCTGCTCCTGCTGATTATTTGATCACAACAATTCCTCCTGGAAGGAGATGGGACCACATCAAGCCCACTGGGTTCTGGGGTCAGACACAGCCATCCTCCTATTTAGAGGCAAATCTGGAGTCCTTCCTGACTCTGACTTTGATTCTGAGACATTTGCAAAGCCCCACTTGGTGCTGAGGTTTCCGTGAAGACCCCAGGAGAACCTGCCCTTCAAGACACATGCCTCTTCTCAGGCAGGCCTATACTGGGGAGTCCAGAGTCTGGGCAATGAGCCCCACAAAGTGGCATCATTGCTCTTCACAACTCCTCCATCCCTCCCTCCCTTCCTCCCTCCCTCCCTCTCTTTCTTTTCTTTTCTTTCTTTCTTTCTTTCTTTCTTTCTTTCTTTCTTTCTTTCTTTCTTTCTTTCTTTCTTTCTTTCTTTCTTTCTTTCTTTCTTTCTTTCTTTCTTTCTTTCTTTCTTTCTTTCTTTCTTTCTTTCTTTCTTTCTTTCTTTCTTTCTTTCTTTCTTTCTTTCTTTCTTTCTTTCTTTCTTTCTTTTGGTTTTTGGGTCACACCCGGCAGTGCTCAGGGGTTACTCCTGGCTGTCTGCTCAGAAATAGCTCCTGGCAGGCATGGGGGACCATATGGGACACCGGGATTTGAACCAACCACCTTTGGTCCTGGATCAGCTGCTTGCAAGGAAAACACCGCTGTGCTATCTCTCCGGGCCCTCTTTCTTTCTTTCTTTCTTTCTTTCTTTCTTTCTTTCTTTCTTTCTTTCTTTCTTTCTTTCTTTCTTTCTTTCTTTCTTTCTTTCTTTCTTTCTTTCTTTCTTTCTTTCTTTCTTTCTTTCTTTCTTTCTTCTTTCTTCCTTCCTTCCTTCCTTTCTTTCTTTCTTTCTTTCTTTCTTCTTTCTTTCTTTCTTTCTTTCTTTCTTTCTTTCTTTCTTTCTTTCTTTCTTTCTTTCTTTCTTTCTTTCTTTCTTTCTTTCTTTCTTCTTTCTTTCTTTCTCTTTCTTTCTTTCTTTCTTTCTTTCTTTCTTTCTTTCTTTCTTTCTTTCTTTCTTTCTTTCTTTCTTTCTTTCTTTCTTTCTTTCTTTCTTTCTTTCTTTCTTTCTTTCTTTCTTTCTTTCTTTCTTTCTTTCTTCTTTTACCACATCAGCAATCATTACTCTTGGTTTTGTACTCAGAAATTACTCTTGGTGGGCTCTGGGCACCATATGGGATATTGGGGATCAAAACAGGATCAGCTGCTTACAAGACAGACACCCTATCTGTTTTATTATTGCTCTAGCTCCTTCCCTCTCATTTCAAAGCTTCCTAAACAATGAACTGGAGTGATAGTATAGAAGTTAAGGCACTTGCTTTGCACTCAGCCAACACAGGTTCAATCTCCAACATTCCATATGGCCTCCTGAGCATTGGCAGGAGTGATCCCTGAGCACAGAGCTAGGAGTAAGCCCTTAGCACTGCCTGGTATGGCCCAATACAAAAAAAAAAACTCCCCCCAAAATGCAGACTAACTTGAACCTTGGCTCCAGATGAATCTCCACATAAAGTATTTTTTCAGGTCTGCTTTTACTTGTAACTGGTCAGCAGATCACTGGAGAGTCCTGTTTCTGAGACCTGGAAAGCAGGTTTCCCTTGTGGATGTAGGTCTGGAATCAGAGCACATTTGCATGATGGAGCATTGTGCAGCAGGGACCAGGTGACAGCACATGCTCTTGGGAATTGTGTCTATTAGGAGAAAAGTGATGGCTGAAGAGATTTAGAGATTTTCAAATACAGCATGTAGGGGGGCATGCCTAGATCACCCTTGACCCTAGAGCTTAGGGAGGAGAACATGGAAAACATAAGATCTAAGTTGCAATCACCAAACTTTATAAGATGCCTGTCAAGGTGACAGGCAGAGGAAAGGGAGACTGGAAGGGGTGGGGCATGATAGATTCTGGGAACACTAGTGATGGGAGTTAACACTGGTGGTGGGATTGGTGCTAAAACATTGTATGCCTAACACTCAACTATTGATAAGTTTATAAATAAAAATGTTTTTAAATAAAAAAATTAAAAGATACTGTTTGGGGGGCTGGAACTGTAGCACAGCGGTAGGGCATTTGCCTTGCATGTGGCTGACCCAGGATGAACCTCGTTTTGATCACAGCATCCCATATGGTTCATATGGTTCCCTCAAGCCAAAAACGATTTCTGAGCACATAGCCAGGAGTAACCCCCAAGCGTCACCAGGTGTAGCCCAAAAACCAAGGCCCCCAAGACCCCCCCCCCAAAAAAAGATACTGTTTGGATTACATTTAAACAACTCAATAACATATGGTTCTAGAAGTTTTCTGAGGGGATACATAAACAGTTGGATAGGATTAAGCATGAGTTGAGAGAACTTTATTTTCTTTTATTTATTTTTAAAATTTACTTTAGTTAAAGAATATGCATCACATAGCTGACATAGTTGACCACAATACCATTTTGTTTCCAGATAAGTGAGAGCAAAATTCAAAGCACTATTACAGATACTGCAACTACTTTTAGGTGCATGTAATCAGCTAGCAGCCCTCTGGAAGATGGAAGATACTGGGTGTGTGTGGGCCCACACTTGCTCCAAAAAGCCCTGAGGATATCAGCCTAAAGACCAGTGTATCTGAAGTTTGATCAGATTGGTATCCCTGAAGTGAATTGTAGAGGGTCAGTGATGAGGCAAGGCCATCGGAAAAATGGTGATTCTGGGTGATGGAGGCAAAAGGCATGGCTTTGGCAGGGTGGAGGCTTGGCCCACACTCTCCTCCTGAGATGACCAGCTCTCTGCTGCATGAGGCCTTGTGCTCTTAAAACAATTTAGAGTGACCCAGGGGACTTTCAGGTGGTCAGTTTCTTATGACAATTAATAAGGCTATTCTAAATTAATGGCCACTCTCAAGCATTCAGCCAGAGCAATCTGTAACAAAGATAAGATGCTGTCTTTAGGAATTTCTGGCATATTGCTCTGCCTTGAAAATCAATCAGTAATCTTGACCCTAACATTCTGGTCTCCCAGAGCACAAAGCTTGTGCTGGAAAGATAGCAGGTTTTTTTTCTTTTCCTTTTCAAACAAACAGAACCACATAATCTGAACCATCTTGTTCTGCCTCATAAATTGAAGGAAACAAATGGATGGTACCAAGACCAAACAGTCATATGAATGTTGAGTAGAAATAAAAAATTGATCAGACTTGAATATCAAATCTAAAGCCAATGACAACAGAATCAATACCCAATCTACAACAAGCTATACATGGGGGGGGGACCACATATTAGCGGCCCTGGTGAAGTGTTGGGTGTTAGAACATTGTATAACCAAACCTCAACTATCAACAACTTTTTTTTTTTTTTTTTTTTTGGTTTTTGGGTCACACCTGGCAGTGCTCAGGGGTTATTCCTGGCTCCAGGCTCAGAAATTGCTCCTGGCAGGCACAGGGGACCATATGGGGCGCCGGGATTCGAACCGATGACCTCCTGCATGAAAGGCAAACGCCTTACCTCCATGCTATCTCTCCGGCCCCAACTATCAACAACTTTTATTTTATTTATTTTATTTTGTTTTTGGGCCATACCTGATGCTACTCAAGGGTTACTCCTGGCTCTGTATTCAGAAATACCTCCTGGCAAGTTTGGGGTACCATATGGTTCAATAGGATTGAACCCAGGCTGGCTGCTTGCAAGGCAAACACCCTACCTGCTGTGCTATCACTCTAGCCCCTCAAAAACTTCTAAATTCTGTTTCTCATGATGAATTAATTAAAAAAATTTTTTAATTTGTCGTGTCCAATGAAAGTGTGTTTCCAGAGTGCTCCCTGACCAGGATAAGCCATGATGAGCCATGATTACTACTCAATACCAGTTTCCTGAATCTTCACAGCACAGGAATTGGTCTCAACTCCAAGCCCCCTTGGTGTCTTTCTGCATTTTCTCTCTCACACTTGTATCTGTTCCATAAGTAGAAAGCATATGCACAGCAAAGATGGTTCCTCTTTGTAGCCCCAAGAGCTTTAGGACAGCTGGGCCTTGATAAGTGTTCACTGTCAATGCAACCATAAGGAAGCTGGGACTGAAGAGATGCAACCAATGTTCTCTCTCATAGCAGCCACAAGCCACAGCATGAGAAACTGCGAATTCCTGACTCATGAGTGTGACCAAAGGGTCTAAATGCAAAATCAGGCCAAGAGCATCCACCACACAGTGTTAATTTAGCAGGTTTTTATTTTTTTATTTGCTTGTTTGGTTTTTGGTAAGCACAGGATTTACTTCTGACTCTGGACTCAGGGATCACTCCTGATGATTTCCTGATCACTCAGGAATCCATAGGAGATCCTGGGAATCAGATCCAGGTCAGCAGCATGCAAGGCAAGATCCTGACATCTGTACTGTATCTCCAGCTCCACTATATTTTGGTTGAATGAATAAGTGAACATATTCATAAGTTTTCATAGCCATAAGATGGAACAGAGAAAATTGAACAGAGAAAGTTCACCCTGTTGGAGCTATTTCTCTGTCCGCGGAGAGCTCAGCGCTGTCCTTGAAACACATGTGACAAATGCTCAACCTATAGGAACAGAATGTGCCAACACATCAAGGTGTTGGGGGTTGGAGGGATGAGGCTGCCTCTCAGGGCACAGAATAAAGACATCTGCAGATGTGGAGCTGACGCAGGCATCGCTCTCTTGCTTCAGGCCTTGGCACTGGCCAGTGTTTCCCAAAATGTTTGCTGTAAAGCCTCAATATTAATAGGTGTGAGAAATGCTAATGTAGGTCTAATGGGAAAAGGCTTCTGTGATCAAACATATTTGAAAAATGCTGGATTAATTTAAATTAAGCAGACTTCTTGATTTCAGGACCTTTTTATTCAATGGGGGAGGCCTATCAAATGTTGCTAAGGATTTTCAAGTACTGTTCCCAGAACTATTTGAACAGTTGGGCTCCATGCTTACTCCAGGTTTTTTTGGGGGGCCTCTAGGGCCACGTTTGACCATGCTCTAGGGCATGTGGTACCAGGGACTGAAGTCAGTTGTACATTCAGGGCATGCAGCCTGCCCACTGGGCCAACTCCCTGGTTCTAACTTGAGAACTCTGAAGGATCTTTCTATGTACATAGAATCTATAAATCTGAGAGAAAGGTTATGTTTCAAATACTTCTTCAAACTTGGAGCCATCTAATAAACTTTTAAGGAGAACAAGACCTTTTTTTTTTTTTAAGAGAAGTTGAACAGGGCCCAGAGAGATAGCACACCTTTTGATCCAGGACCAAAGGTGGTTGGTTCGAATCCCGGTGTCCCATATGGTCCCCTGTGCCTGCCAGGAGCAATTTTTGAGCAGACAGCCAGGAGTCATCCCTGAGCACCGCCGGGTGTGGCCCAAAAACAAAACAAAACAAAAAAGAGAAGTTGAATATTGCCTGAAATTCTAGTATTAACAGTATTTGCTGGACAGTGTTTGGGGTCACACCTGTAAGTTCAGGGCTTGCATCTGGCCTCCTGCTTAGGAATCCCTCCTGGAGGAGTTTGGGAGACTGTGTTGTGTTGGGAATTGAACTCAGGTCGGCTGTGCGCAAAGCAAGTGCCTTACTTGCTGTACTATCATTCAGACCTACTATTATGAACAATAAATATTGTTATTCATAGTGCCTAATGCAAAGCAGGGGAGAGAGAAGAGGGACAGTATAACAGGGAGGGTGCTTGCCTTGTAATGTAGGTGACTCAAGTGTGATCTCCAGCATCTCATCTGGTTCCCTGAGCCCCACCAGAAGTGATCCCTGAGCATAGAGCTTGAGTGACTCAGAAGCCAATGTTCTCACCTCTATCTCCTCTCTCCCCTGTCCCCTCCCCATCTCCTCTCTATTTCCTCTGCTTTAGTTGTTCCTGCCTGCAAAACCCAGTTCCAGGATCAATAATATTAGCACCACCTGAGAACATGCTAGAAAAGTATTCAGACCTGCTGGAGTCAACAATCGGTGTTGTAATAAGTTCTCTGGTGTTTGGACTCAGGCTGAAAGTGAGACTGAAAAGTGAGGACCTAGCAGCTCCAGAGAAGGGCATCATTGTCCTTAAAGGACCCAAGAAGTAGTTCTGCCAATGTCCAGGAACCTATTCTGGCCATGCTCAGGGGACATAGATGGTATTGAGGTCAGCGTGGGCAAGGCAAGAGCCTTAATCCCTATGCTGTTTTTCCAGCTCAAGAGACTCTCAGTGGGTGTCAGAGCACCTGAACTTGGGGTCACCTAAAGTTGATTCACATTCTGCATCATATCATTGGTTGGTCTAATCCTGGATAAAAATTTCCACACACAGACCAAGGCTGGAAAGTTTGTTGGGTTTCTGTTGGGCCTATCAAACACCCCATCTTTGAAATAAACCATGGTCAGAGGAGAGCAAAATACACCCTGCTTTGGGGCTTCTGCAAGTGGAGGTGGGGGTCTTTTCACTCCACCAAGTGCTTTATTTATCTATTTTTATTTGTATTTTCTTTGAGAATCATACTTAGTGGCGCTCAAAGGTTACTCCTTGCTCTGTGCTCAGAAATCACCGCTGGCTGGCTCAGGGGACCATATGGGATGCCCGGATTTGAACCACCATCCACCGTCTGTCCTGGATTGGCTACGTGCAAGGCAAATGCTCTACTGCTGTGCTATCTCTCTGGCCCCTATTTATCTATTTTAAGTAGGAGAGATTTTGTTTAATTAATTAATTAATTTGGTTTTTGTACTACACCAGGCAATGCTTAGGGCTTACTCCTGGCTCTGAGCTCAGGGATCACTCTTGGCTGTATTTGGGGAAACCTATGGGATACCAAAGATTGAACCCAGGTCAGCCACTTGCAAGGCAAGCAAGAGCCCTGCCCTCCCTGCTGTACTAACGCTCTAACCTCAGAAATGTTTTAAATAAGGGCAATAACTCAATTGTGATATAGTTTCCTTTTGAAAATACTCCTTCCAGACTGTCCTTGAGGTTGAAGCCTATTTCTATGGGGCTTTGAATTCTGCACTGAGTGACCCCAGAGGATGCCCCTGTAGATAGAAGTACTTTGAGCTGAAAGTGGTGGCCCCGGATCACACCTCAAGAGCATATTTCATGCTCTCTGCACTCTGTCTGCCTGTCTTAATAGCACCTCAACTTACTCTGCTAACCTTCCCACGGGCTCACTTGAGGGGCCACCTGTATTGGTTGGTTCTACAGGAGGCCCCTCAAGTGAGCCCGTGGGAAGGTTAGCAGAGTAAGTTGAGGTGCTATTAAGTAGCCATAGAGGATGCAGCCCTGACATTTGCATTTGTGGGCACACTCCTGGGTCCCAAGGTTGTCTGCTCTCTAAGGGACAGTGTGGATAATTCGGGTAGTCACTCCATCATTCAGTTATTCTATCACTCACTCACTCACTCACTCCAGTCACTCCATTATTTATTCTATCATTCACTCACTCCATCCCTCACTCAATCACTCACTCTACTACTCACTTTATCACTCACTCCATCACTTGATTTCTACATTCATTCACTCATTCTCTCACTCATTCATTCATTTCTTCATGCACGCTTTCATTCACTCACTCTCTCTCACATCATCATGCATTCACTCTATTTCTTACTTTATCATTCACTCCATCATTTCTTCCTCCATTCACTCACTCACTCTATTACTCACTTATTAATTCATTCCTGCACGCCATCACACATTCACTCACTCCATCACTCCCTGCTCCATCACTCACCTCATCACTCACTCACTTCCCCATCACTTACTCACTTCACTCACTCACTCACTCACTCCCCCTATTACTCCCTCCCTAACCATTTCTCTCTCTCACTCACTCATTCATTCCCTTCCACCCCCACCCCCACTGTTGAGCTGACTGCTCTGGCAGTGTCCATCCATCCTTGTCATTCAGGGGCCTCAGAAAGTGTGCCTGTCAATATAATGCACGGCCTGTTGAGGGGAAGTGACATTTTGAATAGTGGATACTTTTCCAGCAGCATTCATCCTGGGTCAGCCTCATGATAAATAAGTACATTTGGCATCTGAAGTCAGCAGCCATGATACAATGACCAAAAGGCAAGCACAGGGTAACCTATGAAGCTGAGTTAAGAGGTGTGGAGGTAGGGGAACAGGGAGTAGTGGGGAGAGACAGGTTTTGAGAGCAGATTGGAGGGGAAATGTATTTTTTCTGTCACTTCTAGTGAAACCAGGAAGCATGGAAGCTGTGATTTCCTCTTATCTCGAAACCACAAGAACTTGCTTTCTTCCTAGAACCCCTTTATTCTTCACCTGTCTTCCCCATCCCAACACCTTTAGCCCAGATCTTAATTACACCGAACAGTGCTCTAAACAAAGTATTTATAAAGCGAACTGAGTTTGTCTTCCTGTTCCTATTAATAAAGTCTGGGAATGGAGGGAAGAAATATGGGTGGGTGACAGGGTTTTTAATGGTGCCTCACCTTAAATGCATTTTAAAATATGTAAATCAATAAAAAATTATTTGTAATAGCAGCCTAAGAGTGCTGGTTAGCCTGGCGCGGAGTGAAATGCATGCTCCAAGTCCTATTACCATACATCCTGGGAGCTGTAGTTAGGATTAATCTGTCAAAGGGGATGGTTTAGTGTTGATGAATATGACATGTGACCATTAACGATGTTGATTTTATCTCCCGAGATTAGCATGATTTACTTCGGATGGATAATAATGTCATTTGCTTGATGCAGTAGATCTGTTTACGAGCTGATTAAATTGTAAGGCCTTGCCTCATTTCATGCTATTTGGTTTACAGCTTCATTACCACAATCACAAAAGCTGGGGAAATGTCCCACATTCCATGTCACAATAAATCACCGCTTCCCGTTGCTGGGATGGGTTTTAGCAGTTCTGCCCAGCACGGACCATTCTTGGCTCCCCACTAATCTGTGATCCAGAATACATTAGGGGGATCTTCAAGAACATGGAAAGGAGAGGGGGCAGAAATCCGCTTGGATCTTTTAATTGAGATTAAGGAAGCCTCTGCGTAATTAGCTGTAACAAATTACCTTATTATTTAGACAGCGAAGCCCCTGTTTTTGTTGCAAGGATGATTATCATAAATACGAAGAAAAGTGGCACTCGAGGAATGAAGTTAAGCCTGGAAGCAAATTTCATTTCATCCCTTTGGCCATTGTTCTAGGAGAAGGGCAGGGGATCCTCACCCTTCACTTTTCTTTCAGGTGGACTGAGAGATGGTTTGTGCCCTCACATACTACCAGGGCTACCCTGGGCACCTCTGCATCCTGTAGCCTAGCAGTGGAATTCTGTGCCTTAGGGTAGGAATGGGGAGTGAGGTGGACACACAGTCCAGTTTCAGCTTCAGAAAGCTGGGGTGGCAGAAAATCTAGGCCTGAAATGACTTTTCATTCCTACATTGAAGCATCGAAGTGTTTCTGAGGTCTTGCTATGTCCAGCCATCTTCTCCCTACCACTGCCCTTTCCAAGGCTGACATCAATATTCCAGTCTCAATCTGTGGCATAGATGTGGCTTTGGCACCAGATAGGTGAATGGGCAGAGGATAAGCAATATGCTCCAGGTAGAAAGAGCAGCCTGTCCCAGAATTCTAATGTGAAGTAGGGTTCAAGCTTGGTTCAGCTTTTCTACATATCAGTGAATGCTGAACTGCCTTTGGAGTCAGTGGGTGGCCTCTTAAACCAAAGAGGGCCTGCAGGGAGGATTTTTAGGGAGTTTTGCTTCTTAGTCCTGATGCTCCTGGAACCATGGTCCTACACAGGTCCTGTATGCAGAGAACTGAGAATCAGCTGCAACCAGGAGCACTGGAACCAGGCTTCAAAGGGGAACTTGGGAAAGAGTTTGTGCTGAGCAGAATCACAGAAGATGAATGACTGTCATTCCTCAAGGCCAGGCTTTGAGAAAGACACAGCCATCCTTGCATAAGGCAATGGGTCTTTCTCTGTTTCTCAGCCTAACAGCTTTAGTACCCCAGAGGAGTAGGGAAGACATCATGACATCATGGTGCTCAGAGATTTGGGCAAATGCTATAATTACCTCCATATAGTCTCACCTCTGACAAGATATGCCCTTACAGACATATAGCCCATAAGTCATCCCCATCCTCTTTTTTTTTTTTTTTTTAATATTAGAGGCCATTAGTAACCTGCTGATCTATTTTCTCCTGGTTTTCTTTTTGCTAGATTACTGATTAGTAGTTAACTCTATTTAAAATTTTATCTATTTTTTTATGGTTTGGGTCACACTCAGTGATGTTCAGGTGTTACTCCAGGGTCTGTACTCAGGAATTACTACTACTGGCAGTGCTCAGGCGGGCTTATGAAATGCCAAGGATTATATTTGATCAGCCACATGTGAGGCAAGTACCCTACCTACTGTCCTATCGCTTTGATTTCTATTATTTTATTTATTTATTTATTTATTTATTTATTTATTTATTTATTGGTTTTTGGGTTGCATCCAACAGTGTTCAGGGGTTACTCCTGGCTCTGTGCTCAGAAACTGCTCCTGGCAGGCTCGGGGGACCATATGGGATGCCAGGAATCGAACCCAGGACTGTCCTGGGTTGGCTACACTCAAGGCAAATGCCCTACCGCTGTGTTAATAATAATATTGTTCTTATTATATAATTATATTATTTATAATAAATACATATATCTATTTTTTTTTGTGGTTTTTGGGTCACACCCGGCAGTGCTCAGGGGTTATTCCTGGCTCCAGGCTCAGAAATTGCTCCTGGCAGGCACGGGGGACCATATGGGACGCCGGGATTCGAACCGATGACCTCCTGCATGAAAGGCAAACGCTTTACCCCCATGCTATCTCTCCGGCCCCACATATATCTATTTTTATAGGAGCTACTTTGTGCTGGGCAGTGCTAGAAGAAAGGGGCACAGTGCCAGGAACTGAACTCAGGGTCTTATGCATACGAGGCTGGTACTTTAAATAGGAGCTATCTCCCTGGCCCTTGAATTGAATTTATAACATTGCCTGCTTTCTGGATCTCTCTCATGACTAGATAGCTCATAGGACAAATATGGCAATAATTTTCAAACTTCCTGAGTCAGGCCCTATGCTGTGTTGGTCAGAGGAGGGTGCAAACTGGGTCCCCTTACCAGATTTCCAGATTGTTCATCACTAATCTGATCATATGGTGGGTGTGTATTTGATCAGTCAACCAATGGTCAGGCTTTTTGCTGACCATTAGGACTAATATTAGTCCTAATTTTGTAGGGGTGCACTTGAACCCCAATCTTGAGTGCTGCAGAATTTAGTGCTCAGTATATGCATAATCTCCGCAACTAATGACCATACCCTTACCTCACACCATCTAAAAATCATCCTGAGATGCTTAAAAAACTTAAGTGTAAGATCTGGTGCTGTAAACATTCTAGAAGAAGACATAAGGAAGAAATTCCTTGAGAGGAACCGGTGTGGTGGCGCTAGAGGTAAGGTGTCTGCCTTACCAGTGCTAGCCTAGGACCGACCACGGTTTGATCCCCCGGCGTCCCATATGGTCCCCCAAGCCAGGAGCGACTTCTGAGCACATAGCCAGGAGTAACCCCTCAGTGTCACCGGGTGTGGCCCAAAAACAAACAAACAAACAAACAAACAGAAATTCCTTGATACGGTCTTAGAAATTATTTAAACTTTTTTTTTGTGGTTTTTGGGTCACACCCGGCAGTGCTCAGGGGTTATTCCTGGCTCCAGACTCAGAAATTGCTCCTGGCAGGCACGGGGGACCATATGGGGCGCCAGGATTTGAACCGATGACCTCCTGCATGAAAGGCAAACGCCTTACCTCCATGCTATCTCTCCGGCCCCTAAACTTTTTAATTTTATTAAAACCATTGTGATCTACAAAGTCCTTCATGGTTGAATTTCCAGATCTACAGTGAATCAGGGCCATTTCCACCACCAGTGTTGACCTTTCTCCACCAATGTGCCCAGAGTGCATCCTATACCATTACCCTTTGCCCTCTGGCCTGCCAGTATAACAGGCCCATTTTAAGTTTTAGATTGTTATAGTTTAGGTCTCTTGATTCTATTGCTGTTAACTTTGACTTGGATATTTAGTTCTGTCCTTTTTAATCTCTACCAATGTACCTAAGATACATGGGCCCCTGGCCCATACTTTCTATTTTTCCTTCTTAATTTTATAGAAAAATACAGAAATATGAGATAAAACAAAGTAATTTGTGTCTCAAGGTTCTATGAATAAAGCACGAGTTCCTATCTAAAAGATCAAAAAAGAAAAGGTGGCAATTTTTTTGCACAGACACAGCAAAAGTTGGGGAAAATATAGAGGAAAAACTTTTGGCCTAAAAACAGGGTGTCCCTACCCATGAAGCAGCCTGCCATAAGACAGGCTCTAGGCAAACTAAGTTGTCTAAGCACAAAGTCTTTTTTCATGGTCCCAGAAAAAGTTTCCCTCAATCACAGTTGTCCCAGTCAGGCTTCGTATTAGAGATCTTGGTTTTTTGCACAGATCTTATGTTGAAATCAGGGTGTTATAGAGTGGCTTCTGATTTTGTCTCATTGTTAGGTGGCCATGCAGAAATCCCTGCCCTGAAAGCAAATTGTTACTGTTTCCAAGCCATTAGGGTGCTATATGAATCCACACTGGAGCAAGTCAGTGCCAGGAAAGCATTAGGGCCTTCCCTAAAATATTAATTCCCTAAAAGACTAAAAAAATTATTATAGACATATTAAAATTAAGACACTACAACAGCCTTATAGTAAGCACTGTAGTAGGAGTTCATGGCTTCTAAATACATTCCGCACTTGTTTCTGTGGATAAAGGCATTAGAACATTCTTATAGACCTCTATAAAGAGCAGTTGATCAAACACCTACTTAATCTAAACAGCTGTATCTGTTGCTGCAGGTCTCTTTAAAGTATAAAAGAGAATATAAGCTTTTGTGTTTCTCCTCTTTCACTCAGTTTGTTTCCTTCTTCTCACTATACTCTGGAGTGAATGGCGTTCGAGAAAACTATCATTTAGGCCATTGTGTTTCTTTGTGCAGTTATTCTAAATATCACATATCCAGAAATCTGTTCATTTATTCTAGATTCTCTAGCTTAACTGAGTACAGTTGTCTATAATAAGCTTTCATGATGTTTTGGATTTCTTGGGGGTTTGGTTGTAATCTCTCCCCTTTCATTTCTGACCTGATATATTTGAATATTTTCCCTTTTTATATTTTGTGAGTCTTGTGAGTGGTTTTCCTATCTTATTATTTTTTTTTCAAAAAACTAGCTCCTGGGGGCCGGGCGGTGGCGCTGGAGGTAAGGTGCCTGCCTTACCTGCGCTAGCCTAGGAGACGGACCGCGGTTCGATCCCCCGGCGTCCCATATGGTCCCCCAAGCCAGGAGCGACTTCTGAGCGCATAGCCAGGAGTAACCCCTGAGCGTTACCGGGTGTGGCCCAAAAACCAAAAAAACAAAAAAAAAACAAACAAAAAAAACTAGCTCCTGGTCTCATCAATTCTTGTATTGTTTTCTTTGTTTCTATATTGTTGATTTCTGCTCTTTTTTATTAGAAATAAATTTTTAAAAATACACTCAAGGCACAGGTACCAAAAAGAAATAGACAAATGGCATTATATAAAACTAATATGTCTATACTACAGAAAAAATATTTAACAAAATGAAAAGGTAAAAATGGGGGGAAATATCTTCAAGCCATATATCTAATATAGGGTTAATATCCATATAACACACTAGCTAACCAAATAAAACGAAAATCAAAACAAGACAAATAACCTCTTAAAAAATGGACAAAGGACCATTTTCCCAACAACAACATACAAATGGCCAATAGGTACAAGAAAAAGATATTCACAAAAAAGGGGGGGGGGTTGGCTCAGAGAGATAGCATGGAGGTAAGGCATTTGCCTTTTATGCAGAAGTCATTGATTTGAATCCCGGTATCCCATATGGTCCCCTGAGCCTGCCAGGAGCGATTTCTGAGAGTAAAGCCAGGAGTAACCCCTCAGCACCGCCCAGTGTGACCCAAAAACCAAAACCAAAAACCAAAACCAAAACCAAAAGAAAAAACTGACCATTAGGAAAATGGAAATCAAAAGCACAATGAAATATTCCCTTCAACATGTTAGGATAGCTATTGCCTTTTTTTTTTTTTTTAATTTTTATTGAGACCAATGTGAATTACAAGTCTTTCACAGTTATATTTAAGGTACATAGTGACAGTGAATTAGGGCAATTCCCACCACCAGTGTTGACTTCTCTCCACCACTGTTCCCAGCATGCATCCCATACCTTCACTCTTAGACTCCTGAACTGCTAGTGTAATGGGTCTCTTTAAGAAAACCCTTTTAGGGCCCGGAGAGATAGCACAGCGGTGTTTGCCTTGCAAGCAGCCGATCCAGGACCTAACGTGCTTGGTTCGAATCCCGGTGTCCCATATGGTTCCCCGTGCCTGCCAGGAGCTATTTCTGAGCAACAGCCAGGTGTAACCCCTGAGCACTGCCGGGTGTGGCCCAAAAACAAAAACAAAAAAAAGAAAACCCCTTTAAAATAGATGAAACGTGTTGGTATGACTTTAACTAGAAACAGTGACTTCAAAAAATAGTTGAGAGGTTCCTCAACATTTAAACTGCGAAGTGTCCTGTGATTAGACATTTCAGTTCTGTGCTTATGTCCAAAGGGAATTGGACATAATAAGCACAGAATATCATCATTTACAACAGTCAAGATATGGAAAAAGTCTATAAGTAAATGAGCAAATGAATAATAAAGATGCAGTGATGTGTGTGCATGTGTGTATATGTATATATGTAGGACATCACATATGATGGAATGTAATAATATTTGGGCATAAAAAGGAGGAAATCATACCATTTGCAATATACTTGTATGAATCTGGAGGAAGTCAAGCTCAGTGAAATTAGTGGAGGGGTGGGAGTTAAGGGACCAGGGATTGGGGATAGGGGATCCAGAATCAAGAATCAGAGATTGGGCATCAGGGATTAGGGATTGGTGGCATTGTTGGTTGAAGAGAATAAACTTAACAGTGCAGGATTAATATGTTCAAGTTCTAATGGACATCAGAGTGATTATAGCCAACAACATCACATTGTACACTTGAAATTTGCTAAGGGTGTAACCTTAAGTGTCGTCATCACACACATATAAAGGAAGTTTCTGGCATGATCGATGTGTTCATCAACTTTATTGTGGTAAGCAGTAATATATTAACTCAGATAATTTATCTTGAAAAATTGTCTTATAACCTATGTACAATTTTTATTCTTCAGTTGTTTCCCTCGCCCCCCCCCCAAAAAATGGAAAAAATAAGGTAGACTTAAGTGCACAGAGAAAAAAGAAAACTATGACCTAGCTCTTTCCAAGATAATGAATCATTTTGTTTTGTTGTTTTTATGTAGGTTGTTGGGTCACACTGGAAATGCTCAGGGGTTCTTCCTGACTCTGTGCTCAGGGATCATTTCTGGCAGGCTCAGGAGACCATATGGGATACTGGAGATTGAACCTGGGTAGGCTATCTGCAAGGCAAATATTCTATCCATTGTACTATTGCTCTGGACTCATGAAGTGTTTTATTTTGTTAATTAATTTTATTTTGTTAATTAATTTTATTAATTTTATTGGAGTATCAAGAAGATTCTTAAATTTTATGTATTAAAATTTGCTATGTATTTCAGTATAAAAATTATGTATTAAAATATATAAATCAGTATAGCCATTGGTTCACAGGGATTGTGGTGGGGATACACACCTGGCTGTGATTTGGGATCACTCCTGGCTCTGTGTTGAGGGATCATTTCCGGTGGTGTTTTGGGGACCATATGCAATGCCAAATTTGCTCCTTGTGGGGCCTGGAGAGATAGCACAGCGGCGTTTGCATTGCAAGCAGCCGATCCAGGACCAAAGGTGGTTGGTTCGAATCCCGGTGTCCCATATGGTCCCCCGTGCCTGCCAGGAGCTATTTCTGAGCAGACAGCCAGGAGTAATCCCTGAGCAACACTGGGTGTGGCCTCCCCCCAAAAAATTGCTCCTTGTGCAAGGCCAGTACCCGGCCCACTGTACCATCTCTATTGCTCTTCAGTTCTTTCTTAAAGGGGTTTAGAGAACTCATAGACTGACTCTTGAGCCTGTCTGGTTCCTGAGAGAACCACAGTTCTGGAGAAGTTGTGCAATGTAATTGGTTGTTTTATAGACTGGGGGCTGTGGAGGGGCCTGGTGCCTGGTGATGGACAAGTGTGTTCAGCTCAAGCAGGGCACATTCAGAGATATGGTGTCACAAGGACACACCTTCCCCATCACACATTCCCTCTTATGTCCCTGGAGACTGGGCCAGGAGCCTGAAAGAGCTATAGCTCCTGAGGTAATGCTCAGGGACAGCCACACCCACCTCCTATTAACCTCCCTATCAACCTCCTAGCAGCCTCCCTGCTGCCAGATGATGTCACTGTGGGCTGACGCTGCAGCTGTCCCTGGACCTTCCTCATATGGCCCCAGTGGCCACTTCCTTCCTCCCAAATGAGGGTTCTGAAGGAGAGTATCCCCAAAGAGGAGACAGTAGCATCACTTCCTCTTTGTTAACTGGCCTGCTCTGGTTTAAGGAGAGAAGAGAAGAGAGACCATATTCTCTGAGAAAGGATCATGGGCTTTCTAGTGTCAGAGGACACATGGATGGGACACAGAGTGTCATCATCTTTGGAACATAGTCCAAATGACTGTCCCTGTACACTTTACTCAAGAATTCCATTTTCAGCATTAGTCCCACTTTCTTCTCCTGGTCTCTTGCTGCACTCAGACCTACACCTTAGGGTTCAGCTATTTCTGCTCTATTCACAGCTTGCAAATGCACATGTCATCTCTGACATGTTGCAGACATTAGAAACTCAACCAAAGGCTGGATCAATAGTATGTGTGTGTTTGCCTTGCATGTGACTGACCTAGGTTTGATTCCCAGCATCCCATATGATTCCCCCAAGACTGCTAGGAATGATTCCTGAGCGGAGCCAGGGGAAAGCCCTGAGCATCACCATATTTGGCCCCAAAACTAATAACAATAACAATGATAATAATAACAACATAAAAGAAACTCAACCAGGGGCCGGAGCGGTGGTGCAAATGGTAGGGCATCTGCCTTACATGTACTAGTCTAGGACGGACCACAGTTCGATCCCCTGGCCTCCCATATGGTCCCCCAAGCCAGGAGCGATTTCTGAGTGCATAGCCAAGAGTAACCCCTGAGCATCACTGGGTGTAGCCCAAAAACAAAAACAAAAGTAAAAACAAAAAAAAGAAACTCAATCATACAAAACTCAAACTCAATCTCCTTCCCAAAGCCCATTCTTCCATAGAACATCTAGGTACACTCCCCACCCCTCCGCAAAACACATCCACACAAAACTCACACTAACCCTGAGGATACAAACCATACCCAAATCATACTACTGACATGGGAGGAAGGTCAATGCTTCCCAGGGATTTGGATCTGGGGTGGCTGGATCGACAATTTGTAACCATTTGAGTGGGATTGAAATAGGGATTCCTAGGGTGTGCTAGTATGTATTCAACAAGCAACTCTCTGGGGTCAACACACTTGTGACGTTTGCCAATTGCTTTGGTGTAAATGCTCCCATCAAAGCCAATGGCAAACTGTCAACATAACACAGTGGAATGAGTATCTGGGAAGAGAGAGGTGTAATTGGCTTTTGGGAACCAGCTTGAACTGATTCCACTACAATTCCTGACCTGCCATGTACATTTGGACAGAAAGGCAGAAATGTGCGACTTCACAGTGCCAAGAATTAGAGGCACCAGTGAAAAGCACAGAAATAACAGTCTTGGTGACTGTCAGACTAGAATAATTCCAACTCTATCATTTCTAGGCTTATGTGACTTCGTCTCTTTATGTCTCAATTTCTCCCGTTCTACAGTGGGAGCTAATGACAGTACCCATTTCTTAGTTATAGTGAAGGCTGCACCAATTACTACTGACCTGTGGCCAGTTCACATGAATGTTTCCTTCCGTTAATTCCACAGAGCAGGCAATGAGAAGTTGGCTTGGTCAGAATATTTTAGTAAAGAAAACCCAGAAACCCTTGGGGATGTTCCCCAAGGCCATGATCTTTTTTATATTGAACTTTTGGATAGTCTTCAAGATCAAGAATTTTAAATCTGATCTGCAGTCCATGAACTACCTGAAACAATTTCCTCACTAATTTCTCTGAAGAGAGAACATTGCTTTTTACTGGATTAAAGAAGCAAGACTGCGGTTTCCTGGATCCTTCCCTCAACACACAAAAAGCTTAAGATCTTGGGGTGTGGAAGGTGTCAGATTCCCATCTCCCCGAATTGTCGTTGGAAGATGCAGTGAGGAGAGATCTTTATATAGTGTGTGAAAAAAAAATAGCAGACACAGGCCCACAAAGGGATCAGCATAGAATCTTGAAATGTCTCTCCCTGAGTGGGAACTAAGCTCCCAGCAATCCGGACATTAAAATTTCCCCTCCATATACCCGTTTTTGCTTTCCTATTTCCTGCGCTCCTCCCATAATCCTGAGTCTTCTTTGCCCTTTTCAAAGACTCCCTGCCCACTCATACCCACCTGGCTCCAGCACAGATATGCCTGGAAGGTCACCAGGGGTGTGTATTCACACCTACTCAAGCGATGTGTTGAGTCAGTCAGACTGAATTCTTTGTGGCTCTGTTTTTTTCTTTTACATTTCTATAGTTATTTTACAATTAAGGTAAGATTAGTGCAAAGTTAATTTAACATTGCATCTGTGTAGAGTTGACTTTATATTCAGTTATTATTGTCTTTCTACTTTGTCACTAACACAAAAAGGGGAGAGGTAGCTTAAAATGCTTCTCTTTTTCACCAGTTGGTTTTCCCCACTTTTGGTCTTTGGGTTATGCCCAGCAGTGCTCAGGGTCTACTCCAATCTTTTGAGCCATCTCCCTTCTGGGCTCCAGTTATTGTTTATTCTTGTCTGGGGGAAGATGGTTTGGGCCACATATGGGTTATGTGGTCTTCTCAGGTCTTACTCCTGCCTCTGCACTCTTGGCAGTACCTCAGAGTAACATGTGGGGTACTGGTGATTAGTTTAGGACCATGTGCAAGGCAAATGCTGCAATTTCTGAGCTATCTCTCTGGAACCGTGCTCTTGTTTCAAAAAATATGCTCTCAATTTTAAAATAAAAGGAAGAGAGGTACAGATCATACATACATGTGGTATAAAGAAGCATAATACGAGAATAACAAATGGCCAAAGGAAACAGAACCTGAGAACTGGTCTACAGAAATTAGTTTGCCAAGGGGTGGGGGTATGTGGTGCTGAGGTGGCCTTGATGGAGAAAAGCAGACACTGGTGGGGAGTGTGGTGTTAGAATATTGTGTGCATAAAATCCTGCCATTATCATTACTATAAACCATTGTACTTCAAATTAAAAAAATCTCATTAAATAATAACAACGACTGATTCTCCTCATCCTGGCCACGATGAACCAGTGTCTAATCAAAGTGGTACCAATTACCCTCCTCAAAAGCATTGCAATATGCAAATCCATACATCACAAAGAACAATGCCCCAGCAGTCTCAAATCACCATTCCTGAGGACTTAGCAAATAGGCCACTTCACCAGCAAACAGGAGAAGTTGAGAGATAGAGGTCACCATGCACCAATTGATTCCATTTCTGGGTGCCCCCTGCCACTAGACTGCAGGGGGATTTGCCATTGCTCTTGAAGGGGTCCACTCTCTCTCAGAGACAGCTCTGGGCCCTGTGTTAAGGTGTAACTCCAGGATGCAGAGTCTTATATGCAGTGCCAGGAATTGAACCAAAATGGGTACCATACAAGGCAAGTGTTTTAAACCTTGTATTATCCGACTGGCTGCAGAATTTGCTCATTTCTATCCCAATTCCCATTCTTCTTCCTCCCTCCTGCCCCGAGTAATAGAATTGTGTATTTCTTTGAGGCAGCAGAAATCTTGGACCCAGTTCTCAGATGAAGTTTGCATTTCCCAGATTCTCTATTAAACTCAGCCATGTGACATCCCATGAGGTATAAGTTGAGGAGATGAGTGTGGATTCTAGACTGTAAATTTGCTGTTTCCTTTTCTCCTTCCTGTTGTGTAGAAGGAGGTGACAGGAACTGAGCCCTGGAGGCCATCTGGAGTGAGAGGGTGAAAGTTCTCTGATTGTCACAGCAAAGCATGAGTCCCTGATGACTAAACTAACCCTGGGATCCCCTCCAAATTCGAGAGAACATTCATCTTTTCTCACAGCCATGGAGGCTTCCATTATATACATGTACAGTGTCTACATGTTCCACAGTGGTTTTTATTTTTTTATTTTTGAGCCATCCCCCAGTGGTGCTCAGGGGTTACTTTTGGCTCTGCATTCAGAAGTCACTCCTGGCAGGCTCAATAGACCATATGGGATGCCAGGGATTGAACCCAGATTCAGCTGCATGTAAGGCAAATGACTGACCTGCTGTGCTATTATTCCCACAGTTTATTTTTTTTTAATTTAGCAGTTAATTTATTTATTTATTGGGTTTCAGACCATACCTGGTGATGCTCAGGTTACTCCTGGCTCTGTGCTCAGAAATCGCTCCTGGCAAGCTTGGGGGATCATATGGGATGCCAGGAGTCCAATCGGGTCCATCCTGGGTTGGCCACATGCAAGGCAAAGTCTGGCCCCACCCACAGTGTTTTTTAATCCAGCCATCTGTTCTTGGAAATCAAGCAATTTGCTGCTCTGTGAATGGATCTGGAGTTATCATGCTAAGTGAAGTCAATTGGAAAGAAGGGGTCAGATACAGGATGATTCTCTTATATGCAGAATACCAAGAAACATAGTAAGGGAAACACAAATGATGAAATGCGACAAAACCTGAGAACTGGTCTACAAAACTGAACTTACAGAGGGGTGGTAAAGGATGAGGAGTGAGAGAAACCCTGAAACAATAGTAAAGAGGACAATCTGGTGTGTATCTGTGGTGGGGGGCGGTTGGTGTTGGAATGTTCCATGCATGTATCTCTTGGATAGTATTGTAAGTCACAGTGGTGAAATTCAAATATAATAGAAAAGTATTCATATTTTTTTGGGTCCACCTGGTGGTGCTCAAGGACTGCTCCTGGCTCTGTGCTCAGTGATCACTCTTGGCAGGCATGAGGAACCATATAGGGCTTTCACCTCACCCAGTTAAGGCCAGGCTTGGGAGCCTGCCCAGCCCTAGGCCCAGGCCTACATAAAGAGGAAAAGGTCCCAGGAGGTGAAATGATACCAGGTCTGTATTCGCTTCCAAATATTGGGGGATGAACAAGTTGGAGGAGGGAGAGGGGACACAAGATAAGCACTGAAGTGGATAAATTGCTGAGACTGGGGTGATGGGTGACATCAGAGCTTCTCAAATTTATTTGAATTTTTGGTCCCTTTTCAGAAACAAAAAATTACTCAGCGCTCCCTGGAAATGTGCCTTCTTTAAGCAAACAAACAGAAAACACATGGGAACTACTATTTTTTCCAGCCGTGCATGCAGCCTGCTTTGGGAAACCCTGGCTTCCACCATCCTCCCTATCCCTCTGTGAGCTTGAAAACATCCGTAACAAGACACATAATAATAATACTGACAACAGCGATGTCTGCCTTGCTCTCCCCCATTGTCCTGCGTTCCAATCACAGGCAGGCGAAGAGTAGCCCTACCATGCCAGATGCTGCACATTCGCCATCATGTCCAGTGGTATGACATCAAGTTAGCAGCCATGTCTTGCCCTGTCTCCGATTCCTTTCTGGTAAATGGAGCTTAAAGTCTCTCAAGCCTTCTGGAATTGTGGTGACGTGTAAGCGGGATATTACAGAATAATATGACGTTTGTTTGTGTGTATGCATTGGCGTCATCCTGAGCATAATAGGCTGGGGCCACAGAGGATGAGGTTTAGGTCAGGATGTATCAAAGAAGCCACAGGGACAAAGTGACCTCCTCGCGACAGGCCTCCTCTTCTTAGCAACTTTCACACATTTCCCAAAGCCCTGTGGACACAAATAGAAGTTTCCCCTTACTGCTTAGACATCCCCTGGGGGCAGACACGAGGGTCATCTACCATTCAGGGTCACATCCAGAGGCCCAGGCTGGGGCTGGTTTGGCTTTTCTCTGTGGATCTCACAACTGGCTTCCAGAACTTACCCAGGTTCGATTCCTGGCATCCCATATGGCCCCCCTCAAGCTTACCAGGAGTGCTTTCTGAGTGCAGAGCCAGGAGTAATGCCTGGGTGTGCTGGGTGTGGCCCAAAAAGAAAAAGAAAAACAAACACCAGAGAGACAGAGACAGACACAGACAGACAGGCAGACAGACAGACAGACAGACAGACAGACAGACAGACAGAGATATGGGTAGCTCATCATGGCGGAAGTTGTGAGTGAATGGACTCATGGATGTGTGGGGTGTGACAGTGGACAGATATAGTGACCTGGACAGACATGGAACTGTCTCTGGGTGTTCTCATACTGAGGGAAGGGCCACTGACAAGCCAAGTGCCCCTCTGGGATAGGAAGGAAAGAGCAGAGCGATGTGAGGGGAGTGGAGAATAAAGAAAGGGCAACAGAAACCGGGCAGGTGAGGAAGGGGGAGGGCATGGTTTCCAGCGGGAAGAAGCGAGAAGCAAAGGGAGTGGACACCAGCTCTCCGTTGTTCCCCAAAGTGACGCAAAGAGGTGGAAGAGGGGCGTCCCTGTAGACCCTAGCGGGAGCCCTGCATGCGCAACCCGGGGTTCCGGGGAGCCTTCCCGCTTAGCCGGGCTCCGCAGTGCCGCCTGGCGGACACGGCGCGCTCCGCTAGCCGGCGCTCCGCTCCCAAGACCTAGTCACGAGGGAAGAAAGAGCGAGCTTGGATCGGTGGAAAGGGAAAGAGAGAGAGAGGGAGGGAGGGTGCACGTCCTAGAAGGGGCTTGTGCATTTGGTTGCACCTTCTGCACCTACTGACTTCTGACTACCCGCTCCTCACTCTCTCCGCGTCCTGGGTACACGTCGGGGGAACCCTCTCTTTATTCCTCCAGCCCCAGAATTTTGCTGCTTCTGGTGGAAGAGGGGAGGGGGTATCTTATTAAAATGTCAAGGCATCTGGCTTCTGATTTTTGTCAATAAAATTTCAAGAGAGGAGCGTGACGGAACAAGCCTGTCCCGAGCGTCTCCGGGTGGGCGCCGCGGTGGGGGTCTCCTGAGGTCCTTTCCCAGCACTCCCGGGAAAGCGGATCGAGGGGATGTGGTGGCCTGGTGGTTCCAGGACCCCGGTCCCAAGATGCACAACAGAAGGACCAGAGGCTGTGACGGGGCCCCTCGCGGCTTTTAGTTCCTAAAGCCGTGGACCCTGGAGACAGTTGGCACTCGGGTTCCAGCACCTTTTTTTAAAGTGCTCCCTTGCCACGGAGCGGGGCGGTTTCTCCAAGAGCCTGGGGAAGACAGTTGGAGAATCTCAAGGAGCCAGACTCGGCCAGGCCCAGAGCAGCTGCTTAGTTGGACACAAGTGCGCGCAGGGCGGTGACACCCCCCAGACACGGCCATTCTGGGCCTTCCTCGCGTGCGCCCGAGCATGACTTTCGGGGGGAGCTGGAGGCTGCGCCGCGGTGGTCCACGGAGGACACCAAGGGGCCCAAGTCTGCACCCTTTCACCAGGCAACGGCTGTAAACGCTCCGGGGCGTCCAGTGTCGGGGTGGGGGTGAGGGTGACCCGAGAACGGCCCAGAAAACACAGAAATTAGTAGGACTGTGGAAAAGCCCCAAAGCTCTCCACCCCTACGCGGGTCGCACACTGGGCCCCCGAAGACCAAAAGCGGATCTGCAGGGCCCGAAGTCTCCCGCTGCGGCAGCAGCCAGGGGGAGCTTGGTGCCCAGGAGGCCGCGGCTGGCTTCCGAGGCCCCTGAATGGCCTGGCTGCAGGAAGGGGGAGCTCGGGGTGCGCCTCTGGGTCGCCACGCGGGATCCCAGGAAGAATGCGCCCTGAGCCGTGCGTTCCTCCCGGAGACCCCTGGGGTGGGGGGTCGCGTCCGGGCCTTGGGGGATCTGCGGATATTTAAGGGTAGGGTGGGTAGGGGACCCGGGACACCTCACTCTACCCCACCCCACCCTACCTAGCCGATCCGGGCAGCCCAGGACCCGGCGGCTCAAGTTGGGCAAAGAAGAGCGAGCGCGCACGGCGCGGGGATCCCCTTCGGGGAGGAGAGTTCCTAAGAGTCTCCGCTGAGCCAAAGGCCCAGAGATCGGCCCTCGGGGTTCACTGGCCTGCGACGGGCGCCGGATCCCCGGCGGGGCGGCGTAGAAGGGGCTTCCGCGTCCCGGCGCGCTCTCCGGGCGTAGACGGGGCCGAGGCGCGGGGACGCGGAAGCACGGCTGCTGTATCCGCCAGCCTCGGAGCCTGCCTCCACCCTGGCAGCCGCCGGCACCGGGAAGTGGAGGGATCGGCTGGCCGCCCCCTCTGGTCCCGGGCAGTTCCCGAAGAAGAAAAGAGGGAGCGCATTCGCTCTTCCCCCCCAGGGACAAGAGGGGCTGGGCGCGCTCCCCTAGGCCTGGGAAAGGGGGCTCCTGCACCCCACGCGCCCCAGCCCCGCGGCCTGCCACCCCCACCGCGACGCACGCTGCCAAGCACCGGGGGACGTGTTTGGGATCCGCCCCGCCCCGCACAAAACGAAACCCAAATTCCCCCCCACCCCTTGCTTTATTCTTGCTTTTGAGACAAACCGACTGCTGGGAGAAAACAAAAACAAAAACGAAATCAGCCACGGCAGCTCGGACCACCTTTTCCAAGGGGAACCCTCCTCCTTAAAAATGTGATTCCCGAGGCCAGGCATGGCTGGGCAGCCTCGTCCCAGGGAGTCCCAACAAAACGTCGCCAATGCGGCCCGGGGTCCCAGCGGAGCAGGGGGACTGGAACCCCGCGCTTCTACTGTGGCTGCGGAGGAGTCTTCATTTTCTTGGAACCCAAAAATAATAATTAAAAAAAGGATAAGAAGTAAAACCTTTTAATACATCAAATATACGGAATTTTAATCTTTAAAGCGATACATTGTCTATTATTTTAGTACATGACGTAAACCTTACTTGTCCCCTTCTCAGCCGGTGGACTTAAAAATTAAAAATAGTTAAGTGTTCCTTTGAAAGAACAAAATAAGGCAAATGAGGTTTGGGAATAGAATTGTTTTTCCTTTTTTTTTTGTTTTCTTCCAGAATACATACAAAAAATACCCATTCTCTTTCGATGGTATACACCTTAAAAATAATTGCAATTTGAAATCAGAGCTGAACAAATTGTGACTTTGTTTTTTTCTTTTTTTTGGTAACAAACATGCATGTAAATTTTGTGTTTCAATCAGACATTAAATAAAAACGTACAATACAATCATAGCAATTTAAAGTAACATTAAAGAGAAGACCTCTAGTTCTGTGGCGGTTTTGTATTTATTTATAATCTACATGGGATGGGAGGGTTTATTTTCCATATCTTTTTTTTTTTACCCTCAAGTTTAAATCTCCCCTCCTTTTTTTTTTTTTTTTTTTTTAACCTACGGAGCTCAAACTAAATAATGCACTTTTTGAACCACGGGTCCGCTTGGAGCTAACATAAATAAATACCAGTGCTCATCGCTGCAGTCCTTAGACGAACACCTCCATTATTTTTCCTTTTTTTGTTGTTTTTCTATAAAAAGTCAAATGGTGTTTTGCTTTTTTTTTTTCAACTTTTATAAAGTTTGGGTAGGGAGGTGAGAGGTGGATGGGGCAGAGAAGAGGTGTTTCCCACCGGGTCTCAGCCTTTTTTTTTGGGGGGGGGAGGAAATAGATACGGCATTAAATGTTTTTTTCCTTCGATGGCCCTGGTCTTCCCCCATGCGCGCTCTGGGCCCCCTCTCCTGCTTTCCTCTGCTCCCTGGCACGCCCCTAACTCCCTTCACTGATACCCCAGCGCTGAGGCCGTGGTCAGTCTCTGTCCGTAGAGGGCATAGGGAGAGTAATAGGGTCCGGTGGCGGCAGGCACCGGCACCGGAGCGCCGGGGGTGGGCAGTGGGCTCTTGGAATACGGGTGGTAGCGGCTGCTGAGTCCCAGCGCGTGGTGAGGACTGCGCAACGCCAGCGTCCCTGGGCTGCCTGGAGCGCCCGACGTGGGGATGTGCATGTGACAGGCCATGGCGGCCGCAGCAGCACTGGCCAGGGATGAGGAGCTGGGGTAGCCCGACAGCAGTTTGTCTGTCCCGGGGAAGGCCGTGTGGGTCCGCAAGTGGCTCAGCAACTCTTCGGAAGTGGCGAAGCGCTTGTCGCACGGCCCATTGGCCGACACCCAGTTGCAGATGTGAGGCAGCGGGTCGTTGGGCAGCATGAAGCCGTAAGGGTAGAGGGGGTGGCCGGCCAGCGAGGGCGGGGTGGCCCCGGCTGCTGCGGCTGCCGTGAGCGATGAATGCACGCCGTGCAGCGGATGCGTTGGGTACACCAGCGGGTATCCGGACTTGAGCGCCGCGGCCGCGGCCGCCGGGTCATGCGCACACGAAGCGCTGGCAGCCGCTGCCCCGGCCAGGTGGCTGGCACAGTGGTAACTGAGACAGTACGGGTCCCGGCACAAACTGGCCGTCATCACGGACGGCGGCGACGCCCCGGCCAAGGGGCTGGAGCCGGCCGGCTTGCTGCAGCCCAGAGAGCCCGCCGCGGCCGCCGCCAGCTGCGCCCCAACTAGGCTGCCGGGCTTGGTGGGGTCCAGAGCCACGCCGTGGGGCAGGAACTGGGGCGGGTAGCCGGCATAGGCACCCGCTAGGCTGCCGGGATAGGTCATGCCCGCGGGAGGCAGAGGAAACACAGTCTGGCCCGGTTTGTAGGGGGACACTGGAGCCACCAGCCCCGAGCCCAGCACTGACGACGAGGTGGGCGCACTGGGGCCCGAGCCTGCGCTGGAGCCCGAGGAGCCGCCGCAGTCCGAGCCCAGGGCCTTGCCCCCTGGGCCTCCATCTGGATGCTGGTTTACGTCCACATTAATCCCGCCGCCGCCGCAGCTAATCCGGCCATGCGCTAGTCCCGTGGGGCCCCCTTCGGCCGATGCGCCCCCGGAGCCTTTGGCAACGCCAACGCCGCCGCCAGAGCCCGAGTCCTGGTCCTTCTTGTCATCCTTGGCCTCCGGGCCGCCCCCAGCCGAGGGCAGCAGGCCTCCCGGTGAGCAGGCCGATGCGCTTGAGCTGGGACTGCCTGTCCTGGGTGTGAACGGCTGGCAGGTGGCGCTCGGTACCCGGAATCCCGACTTTTCCGCCGAAACCCCCCCACTGCTGCCGCCACCGCCACCACCGCCACCGCCTCCGCCGCCGCCGCCTCCCGGCTCCTTCTTATCCGAGCCGGGTTTCGAGTAGGGCTTGAAACTCGACTTGTCCTCCACGCCGATGTCGCTCAACTTGAGGGGCCCCGACTTGGCATCCTTATCGCCCCCGGCGCCACCCCCGGCGCCACCCGCGCTGCCCGCATTGGAGGCAACCGAGGAGAGTTTGGAGGAGGGCGAGGGGTCTGGCTTCCCGATCTGCGAGCACGTTTGCGCCAACAAGGCCAGGGGACTCTTCTTGGCGTCCAGCTGTGGGTCAGACGTAGGGGTAGAGGTGGAGGGTGCGGAAAGAGAAAAATAAAGGGGAAACCGTTTAGAATCTCGGTTCCTGAGCTCAGAAAGCCCTTCCAACTCCAGGTGCGTTTCTAAGAGACACTCACTCATTCTCTCTCTCTCTCTCTCTCTCTCTCTCTCTCTCTCTCTCTCTCTCTCTCTCTCTCTCTCTCTCTCTCTCTCTCTCTCTCTCTCTCACACACACACACACACAGTCCCCTCCCCATCAGCTCTTAAACTCTAGACTTAAAAAAATTCAAGATATTTTGCTTTCTGGTCCCTAGACCCAGAATTGTACCCCCCCCCCCACTTTGGCCGGCAGGCCCTTTGGAGGCTGTGTGCTTCTATGGACCCACGAGAACTCAGACTTTAGAACCCCATTTCCAACTCCGTTTCCGGCTAAGAGTGCCTTCCACACTAGGTCGGAAAGCAAAGGGAGGGGGCTCTCTAAGACCAAAGGGACAAACAAGTTTGAAGTCCCTTGCTCTCCGCAGCATTCACAGACACCCTTTTCTACCTCCTCCGTCCTTTCCTTTTAGCCCTACTTTTAAGGTACGGAACGTCTTCTGGGAGGGGGGGCGGCCTCATTCCCTACCCCCACCGTGGCGCTGAATCACTTCAAACCCCCCCTCCCCGCCTTCCATTCCCATTCCCAGAGAAAGAAATTCCGCGGGGCGGCAAGCTCAGCGTCTGGGGGTGGTGGTGGTGGTGGTGTCCCACCAGTAGCGTCTTGGTTTTTTAAGAGGGTCCTCTTACCTCGATGGGGCTCACGGGAGTGGAAGGCAGCGGCTGCAGATACTCGGGGTGCAAAATGTGGCCAGTCCTCGCCGTCAGCATCTTGAGCACCTTGATGGGCAGGCGGTTGGCCTGGCGGAGAGGGTCAGAGGGGGGCACGGCGTGCACAAAAGGCTTGGTGGTGGTGGTGGTGCTGCTGCTGCTGCAGCCGGCCGGGGACGAGCCGGGGCCGGGGCGCGAGCAGTTTCCAGAGAGCGCGCTGGTCCAGGCCGGCTCCGCGCCGCTGCCGCTGCCGCCGCCGCCGCCGCTGTGCTTACTGCTTCGTAGGGCAGAAAGCGAGGGCGCTGTGCTCATGACCCACCCGCGCGCATGGGAGCAGCGGGGGGAGGGCTCCGGGAGGTGCGGGGCGGGCTCGGGGCTGCGCGCTCGCCTGGGGAGCAGGAGCAGGAGCTGGAGCAGCAGCAGGAGGAGGAGGAGCTGGCGCGGCGGCCACCAGTGCCCAGCGCGCCTCGTTGGCGCCGAGAGCCCGGGGCGAGTAATCCTTGAGTGGCCGGCGGAGCCGCCGTGGCCAGGCGGGAGGAGCCGAGCTGGAGGAGCCGAGCGAGCGAGCGATCGGGCCGGCCGAGGTGCCGGGTGGGCTCGCGGCGGGCCGCCCCCAAGGCTGCGCCCCCCTGCGTTGCAACGGGCTCGCGGCCCGGCGCTGGGGCTGCGATGCGCTGCGCTACGCTGCGCTGGGCGATGTGAGCCGCTGCCTGTCCAGCCGGGGCTCTGGCGAGGAAACTCACTTCCAAAGCAGCTGCACCGAGGGGGAGATTAAAGCCTTTGCCGCCTTCCAATCAAATGGGAGCCCGAGGTGATTGGAGGGTCAAGGGGATGTGACGCGCCCCGCGCCGCCGCCGCCGCCGCCGCCAGGACTCTCGGCGCAGGTTTTAATGGGCTGCGCCCCCTTCGCCGCCGCCCCCAGCTCGCGGGTCTCCTCCCTAGACTTCGCGGCGAGAACTAGCCGGACCTTGATTCTCCGTTTGCTATCGGCCGCCTCCCTCTTTATTTTTTTTTGAAATCTTCCTCCAGATCGGAAAAGAAAAATACACAGAAAACCTGATGGCAGGAGGGGGTTGTTTAGGAGGCGCACACAGAGACGGGGGTGTCCAGCCCCGCGGGAGGATGCATGGAATGGGGATCCCGCTCTGCAAATATTCTCTCCTGGAAAATTGCTGTCGGGGGGGGGGCACAGCCGCCCTCCCGGGGAAGGGCAGATGTGGGGAGGGAACGGGTGCTGCAAGAAGCCCGCCCGCCCGCCCGCTCCGCTTTGCCGAGAAGCGAGGACGGAGAAACCAGAGGCCTAGGTGGGCCGCGGAGGCAGTGGCAGCGGCGGCGCTTCCCCAAGCCGCGCACCGGGCACCCCGCCCTTCCCGGTCACGTGAGAGCCGGAAAGGCGCAGATTGGGGCAGGCGCCGGGGTCACATGTTTCCTCTGTTTCACACTCGGTTCTTCCCCCCACCCCTTACACCCCCGTTCTTACTCTCCCTTGCCACTCTCTCTTTCTCTCTCCCCCCCCCACCCATTTCTTTGGTATCTCCACCCCTCCATCAATTGTCAATGTTCCCCGACCGCAATCAATCAGTTATTTGTCAGCTCTTGTCAATCCGACCATGATTTATGTCAGCTTTTGTTGCTGATTACAAGGCGGGTGCGACTCGAAGGGAGAAGGAGCGAGGGAGAGGCGGAGGGAGAGAGAGAAGGAGAGGAAGAGATGGAGGGAGAAGCACTGGAGGGGGGTGGCACAGGCCTAGAGGCAGCCTCTGAGATAGAAGGCGACGTGGGGAGGGTGGTGGTGGTGGTGGTGGTGGAGAAGAAAGGGTGATGTCTAGGAAAATAGGAAAAGAGGGGCACAAGGCCAGGAAAAGAGATGGAAAGTGCGCCCCAGGGCTACAGAGAGGCGAGCGCCGGCCTGGGGAGTGCGCCTCGCCTTCCCCACGTCTGAGAAAGACAGACACCTTTTCTTCCTTCCACCCCTGGGAATTTGGGGTCGGATGGGGCCCTGTCACCTAAGAGGGTGGTGAGGACATCTAACCCGGGGGATGCGCACCCTCTAACTCCAAGGGTCCCCCGGGATGTGTAGCCTGCGGGCTTGAGGCCGCTAACCTGCCATGGACCTCGATTTCCATAGTGTCCCGACCCTAAACTCAAACGCATCTTTTGCATCTTCGCCAATATGATCTTAAATCTTGGAAGTCAGCGGAGGTGCTCAACCTCTCCTTTCCCATCTGCTCCAATTCCTGACCCCTCTTGGGTCACAGCTAAGGTGCAGAAGCCGAGCCCTTAGGCCAGAGCGCTGTAGCCTGGGAAGGATTCGACGTCCAGGCCTTACTCATGGCCCGTCCCAAGCTCTCCCACCGCGGGCTGTCCCGGCAGACGGGGTGGCTGGCACGACTCCGGGCTTCTCCCACAGAATTCGTAGGCACGCTGAGCTGGGAATGATCCAACCTGGGGAGCA